>NC_064849.1:44344149-44444149 GCF_024139225.1 Suncus etruscus | reverse complement strand
ATTATTAATGATCAGAGTAAAATGACTTGTTTCCATATACACAGCCATATATCATTATATAATTATGTGACTGGAAATTAGTGTCATCTTTTGATAAATAGAACACATTTTTGTTGGTTTGTTTTTATTTTTTTTTAATTTTTTATTTTTTGGGGGGCCACACCACCTGGTGGAGCTCACGGGTTACTCCTGGCTCTAACCTTAGAAATCACTCCTGGCTCAGGGGACCATATGGGATGCTGGGGATCGAAGAAGCATCCGTTCTGGGTCAGCCACATGCAGGGCAAACACCTTACCACTTTGCTATCACTCTGGCCCCACTGGAACCCATTCTGATGCGATGACATTTATATTGATGTTGAATATCACTACTTTTGTTGTTGGTGAAGTAAAACTGGGAACCAGACCTGGAGCTAACCATCAGAAATTTGCCTATGCAATGAGTGTTAGGGAAACCACGGCTGGTTAAAGTCTATATAAGATTCTCCACAGCACATAGTCTTAGTCTCTAAGACAAGCCATCATGCACCGAGCTACTTATTCTAGACATTGTTGGAATACTTTTACCCTTCTTATTTTTTTAGTGTATTATAGGCTAAAGTGAGATTATGGTTTTTTTCAGGAATAGAAAGTCACTTCCTATTTTCACTTGGATCCCAAGTTATTTGATTTTCTTTAAAATAAAAATAAACTGGAATGGAGAGAGAAAGAGAAAGATGAGAGAGAGAGAGGAGAGAAAGAGGAGCAAATTTCATGAATTTATTTTTTAAATAGCTGTATAATATTCCAATATATAGATGTACCACAGTTTGTTTAGCCACTCATTTGTTCTTGGGCTATTGAATTGTTTTCAGATTCTGGCTATTGTCAATAGTACAGCAATAAATACAGAAGTGCAGAGGGCTTTTTTGTTTAGAATGTTATCAGAGTCTTTATTCCCATCTAAAACATCGTTTCCTGAGGCAATCTAGCCTTTGGGTTTTGAATTGAATTCTTTTAAATTTGAAAATTTTGACTGTTGTCAGGATAAGTACTTTTCATATTTTATTTTATTATTTTGGTTTTCTTAAATTTATTGCTCAGAACTCTTCTACCAACTGCTGATTCATTGTCAGTGATTACTCCTGGCATTGCTACTGCTACTATGAGGTAATGGAAATCAAACTGGGAGTTCCAGCCTCTCACCAGTCCCTAGATTTTTAAAATGTAAGTCTTAGTCTTAAGACTAAGAAAAAATATTAATTTTACAAATTTACTTGTTAAAATTAAATATTATCATACACATTTTTTAACCTTGGAGTTATATAATTTTGGATCAAAGAAGAATGCACATCTTAAATATTTCACAGTTGCAGAGCAGTCAAGTTGATTATGATATATGTATTAGGCTTTTTCTATAAAAAATTTTAAGTGGTGAACTTTTTCCCACATTGACATAATCATCTGGTATATGTCAATATCCCTTAGTTTTACAAAACCAAAATGTTTTTAAAAGGCTAAACTATTTTTATTTGGAAAAATTGCTGCTTTGAGCAGTAGTTTGAGTATGTCTCATAAAAATTTTATTGCGAGTGCTAGCTATGCCTATAAGATATAATGGCAGCTTTGAAATCATAATGGTTCTATTGATATGATAATTGCTCTGGAGGATCATTACAATGTAAATATACAAGTTCTCCTGACAAGCTACAATTGAAAGAAGCCACCAAAAACAAGCTAACTATAGCAATGCACAATAACAAGCATGCTGAAGAACTGGTATTGAGAAGGAGTACTTTTCTTCTTAGATAAATGGATAGACATTCGTTTTTTAACATTGAGGCAGAGCTGCAAATATGGAAAAGGATTGAATACTCATTTAGATAATACTTTCTTTGAAGAGACAAAGGGTGGCCAATGAGTTATTACAGATTTTGAAGCTAGTGGCAGAATCTGAACTAGAGTTTATGGTCTGACCTCCGTCCAGAATACCTTTCATATAATTTCTACTCAGTTATAAAATAACCCCGGGTGAATATTTCTGTTTTAAAACTATTGTTCCTCTCCACTTGAGGAAGGAGGTATTTATTTTTTATCCCATTGCAAGATATTGATGACCATGTTTGATTGTTCTGAATTAAATTAATGTTAACTAAATCAACAAATTACTTGAAAATAATCAGAATTTTAGGGTAAGTAGGTGACTCTCTGGTAGTATGTCCTGTTTTGTTTGTCATACCTGGCAGTGTTCAGGGCTTGCTATTGGCTCTGCACTTAGGGATCACTCCTAATGGAACTTGAGAACCATATGTAGTGCCAGGGATCAAGCCCATATCAGTCACATGTACAGTAAGTACCCTACCTGCTGTACTATTTTTCATGCTCTGATAGTATGTTCTTGTGTTCTTGGTAAGGTGGAAACCAAAGATTGGGCAGAGAATTGGTAAGATGGATCATTAGTCTGTAGATTTTGACTAATTGTAGAAATTTGGAGGTTGCTCAATGGTCTTAAATAAGGTTTGCTTTAAAAGAACTAATGAGTTTAAATTTCTATATTTCATTTATGGTACATTGTGTATAGAAGTTAAACATTTCATTTAGGAACTCTCTGTATTCCTATTTAGGCTATATTGCTCCATTTTAATAACATTAAGGATGAATAAGCAACTCTAGAAGAAGGCATAGTATCTTAGTATAGTGATTCTAAATTAGTTACTTTAATTAGTGATTCCTTGGAAGCAAATGCTTAGCAAGCATTCACGATTATTTCAAAGTTACAATTATGTTTACTTTGTAGTATAAAGCAAGAGGGCCATGAGACAGTAAAACTGAAAATGGTGACTAAGAAAAAAGCAGATGGCTTCCTAGAGTGATGCTTTAGTACAATTCAAACTGAAAAAGCAGAAAATAATGAAACATAGAATAAAATTTGTTTTCAGAAAAGGGCAAAAATCACAAAGTAGAAGGAATATGACATGTTTGAGAAACTGAAAATTTTTTTTAGCTGGAAAAGGGAAAGCAGAATGAAAGTAGTCAGATAAAGGGATCATGAAGAGGGCTCTTAGATATTGCTTAACAGTATGTATTCAATACAGTTTAACATTTCTTTTTGGTTTTGTCCAAATCTGGTGCTATTCAAGGTTTGCTCTGTGCTCCATGCTCAGAGTTCACACCTGGAAGTGTGTGTGTGTGTGGGGGGTCGTCATATCCAATACCAGATATTCAACCTGGTTTGCCACCCGGCGTATTGTGTTTTTTAGCCCTTATGTAATGTGAAATGACATTATGTTGCAAATGTAAATATTTTGAATATTTTTACTAATGATATTAGATAAAGAAATTTTAGGATGGATATATTAATATGTGAAATTAATGACAAACTCAATAAAATAATTAATTAGTTGTTTTTAATGAGTATTTTTCATATTCAAGAAAACCATTATTCTACTTTGAAATAAATGTACATGTACCTAATTTATAATGAAATTACATTAAATAGTGGAGCGAATTGATTTTAGTTTTTACCATCAGTTTTTTCTTAGCTGAAAGGTACTTCTTTTCTTTTCTAATTATTTATTATAATGAAATTAACTTTATTTTTCTATTCAATATTTCCCTTAATTGTGGTTGATTATATTCAGAAAGTTAAAATTTTTGACTCTGAAAAGAATTAGAAAAGTTGCTTAATACTTAATTAGTTGTAATTTTGCTACTAGTAGTGTCACGAACATATGCCATTTCTGATTATAGATGTCATGACACAGCATGAATTTATTTCTTTGGAAATGATCAAGCAACTCTAAGAATAAAACTTGTGATTGAAAACATGTATTTTTTTTTTCTTTTCTCCAGGGGACAATTTTGGGTTACATTTGGTGGTAGTTGGATGCAACAGTTGGAGGTTATGTTTTCAGGGGTTAATCTCTCTGGTGCTCAGGGATCATGCAGTACTGGACATTGAACTCTAGATATGAGATACTAGATATGAGATACATACTCCAGAATTTTGAGCTACCTTTCCTATCCTTAAGAGCCTTGAAAGGCAATTCATTTTCATTTTCTTTCTTTATTTGGTTTAAGGACCATACACAGAGCTTGTCAGGGTTTTCTCTTGGCTCAGTGCTCAGGTGTTCATAGATGGTGCCAGGGACTCCAACTAGAATTGATTTAGTACAGCCTCTGTACTTTCTCTCCAGCTGAAATCAAGTTCCAAATGCAAAGTTAACAAGTATGGTTACATTTGTGATGACATGCAACTAGAACTAGTTTTTTGAAAATTTAATAATAAATAAAAATTTGAGTTCTGTTCCACTTTATCAGTGATTACATTATCTTTAAGTGGGGTTGATTGGAAATCCTTTTTTTTCACTATGCTAATATTACAAATGAATTGTTGGCTCAGTTGTTGTTACCTTTCTCCAGTAGAAAATAAGATGAAAACAAGGGCAGACAAGTAAATTTTTAAAAAATAATAAGGCTTTATTTTCTGTCATGTAGCATAAATGGAGATGGCTGCTCACACCTATTTTGCAGTGGCTTGTTTTAAGAACAGCAAGCAGTAAAATTCTTTCCCCTCTAGCACTTCATAGCAAGTAGAGGTAGTGTTTCACTTGGGTTACGTGTTTCATTAAAGTGTGAAATATCTTCTAGGTATGATTTTTAGTATTTAAATGAGGGAAACTTGACTGAGGAGCCAACTCTAGGTTTGATTGGGTACAGCAGGTTTAGTTCTGTTTCTTAAGTGAAAGAAGACTATGGTATTTTTCCTATGGCATCTTCTCCCACCCAAGTTCTTCCAAGATATACTATTGAGTCATTATTCTATTTAGTCTTTCAAAGTGGTAAGCACAAGATAATGGGTAGGGACAGGACTGGCTTAACTAGTAGGCTCGGGACTCTTTTATTAAACTATACATTAACTGACTCTAATTGGTTGTGTATGTAGCCAATACATACATTCGTGTAGAAACTGTACTTCTGGGATGCCATAGAACACTTTAATAAACAGAAAAGTTCATGTATATCTTGCTATCTTCATTAAAGGCAATGAATTGAGGAATGTGTATATTGTAATTCATATATAAAGACTTCTACCCAAGCCTTACTTTTGGGCATACTTTATGCTTCAGAGATACAAAGGCTTTGATTTCTATGGACTGAGACTTCAGCAAAATGAGGAGAGATGAGATATGATGACTACCATATCTTATTCCTGTTCTAAACTTTCATCTTTCTTATTTACTGGTTTTGAAATATTAAAATATCTAATAAGAGAGTAAATCATACCACATTTGTTATCATTTTTTTTTTACAAACCCTTCTTTATCTCCTCTCTCTGTTTTCTTTTTAGGTCTTTGTTCATTACTACTGGGATTGATTTCTTCCTTTCTATTTTAGACTGTATTCCTCTTTCTAGAATCCAGAATTTCTATGAATCTAGGAGAGAAAAGAAAGAGGGTGATCTGGTCCCCTAGTAGGGGAAGAAACAGAGAAGATGAAATGGTAGCAAAAGGATATCAATGATGCTCAAAGATCCAAGCAATGAACATACATATTGTTTGAGTCCTTAAATCCTCATTTAGCTGAACATTTACATTACATAACATTTTTAATCTTTATTTTTTTGAAAATGTATTTAAAGAAAATGGGCCATATATTTGACATAGGTAAGTGAAATTTCCAGGTAAGTGAAAGCAAAGTTATTGAAAAAAATATAAAGAAAATTAAAAGGAAGAAAAGAAAGTCAATAAAAGAAAGAAATAAAAGTATAGAAGCAAGCATATTGGTGAAAATTATTTTATGTCCAATAAAATCATTAATACAATGGCAGAAGTATTAGTAAGCTTTTGTTTATTAACTGTTGATTCAGTAAAATTGGCATGATCCCATAGGGATTACAGCATCAAACAGATGAAATTGTTCAGAAATTCAAAGCACTATTACTGATAATGAGACTTTTAAGGGCATGTGTTCAGCTACCAGGTTTCCCAGAAAAAGGAAGATATGGGGGGGAGGGTGCCCACACCCCCCCCACAAAAGCCCTGGTGATATCAGCCCCCAAACTGGTGTAACTGAGGTCAGACTGGTGTCCTGAAGGGAATGTAGAAGGTCACAGATGAGGTTGGCCATACAGAAAATGGTGATTCTGGATGATGGAGCCACAAGGCTTGGCATGCCTTCTTCTCCCAAGATGACCAGATTTTTGCTACAAATGTTGTGTAAGTCAATGGACTGTGCAATTTAGTATGTTAGCAATGAGGAACAAAAGCAGAAGTAGCCTTCATCTTTTTTCCCCAGGTTATTGTTCTGTTTTTCAATAGTGGTTTTCAAGAAACTTTAAATTTTAGGGAATTCACTACTGTCTCAGGGGAAGAACAAAATTTGCAGGATTAAGAATTGAACTTCCATATGACCTAGCAACTCCATTTCTCTACATCTACTCCAAGAACCCCAAAACTCTATTTACAAAAGATATTTATGCTCCTATATTCATTGCATCACTATTCACAAGATCTGAAAATCACAAGAGGACTGGATAATGAAATGACATATGTACAATGGAATGCTACTCAGCTACAAGAAAAGATGCAATCATGCAATGTGTCCCTATGTGGATGGAGATACTATCATGCTAAATAAAGTTAGTCAGAAGGATAGGAACAGATACACAATTATCACTCATATGTATGTATGAATAAATACAGTATTGGAGTGATATGTAGCCAAAGGCAGCACAATTTGAGTTGGTTTACAGAGCTGAGTTTACTTGGGCAGTGGATGACTGTGAAGGCATCATTGTATTGTGTACCTACACCTTTTCCTGAAATAGTTTAAGCATCCTATTCATTTGAAATTATCAGTACTTTATGTACCAGTTGGATCTTTATAGGAAAGCAACATAATATAAATATGTCACATTGATAGATTATCTCTGGTAGAAAAGCAAGTCAGGGAATTTTTGGGTCAAATGATATAGGTGCTGAAAGATATAAAAGAGCATGCAGTATTACCCTCACGTGGCATATTTTAGAGTAGCTGCTTCCAGAGTTTATTTCAAAGGCCAGATCGTGTTTTAAAACACTTTTTTTTCCATGGCCCAAATAGATAATCTGATGGTCTCCTTTAATATGATTACTATAAGCTGTTCAATTCATTTTGATGTTAATCTTATATTTATAGTTTAAAATTCTCATTTTTTGATTATCTATTTTGAGTTAGATAGTTTGGGCTTCCATTTTATGAGAGACTATATTTTGTTAAAGCTTAAATATTAACTTTTCATAATCTTTCTCAATGGATGAAGAAGGCACATATAGAGAGGTCATCTGCTCAGTCCCCTTGCCCCAGGTGGGACGGACAGCTGTGTCAGTGAGACAGTTGGCTAGAGTTTGGAGAAGGCATGATGAAAGCTCTACAATCTGTTTGCCAGTCTGTGTTTTGGAGCAAATATCTAGTTTATAAATCCAAACACTAGAATATATCTGTAGTCATACTATCTTGAATATGCCTAATTTTGTCAGTATAAGTCAACGGAAACACAATTCTTATTTGCTTAGGTGATTAAACCTTGTTGACTTTTTATTGGTGCAAATAAGACATCTGAAGTAATTTTTTATGCATAGTCTTAAATGAGTACACATTAATATTACTATTTATCTGGGCATCTTTCTATTATGGACCTAAAAATTCTTCAATGCTTGTGATATAGAAATTATAAGAGCTCAGACTTTTCCAAGACAAAATTTCTTTGGGGGTTGGGTAGGAGGGAAAGAAAGACTAATGCTTGAGCATGATGAAGAAAGACAGGGTTGACTCTCCAAAGAGAGCAAAAATAAATGGTTTTAAGTGGACAATGTTTTGTGGAAGAATGTAGATAGTCTATATTGTTAATTCATGGGCTTCTTTCTCTTGTGGGCAACTTGTGTTGGCCAAACAAATGCAACTTTTTTCTCTAGGCAGTGATGCTGCTACATACTGTTCCTAAAATGTGGGGGTATTAGCCCAGTTATTAATAGCCCATAATTAGTGAAGAGTTATTATTGTCATTACTATTTTGGATATGTCTGTATTTTGTGCATAGGGGTGAGATCAGGGAAGGTTTTGGTCAAGAATAGGAGTAAGAGTATTACTTCTAGCATGCAGCAAAATAGGATGTGGTAGTTACTGGGCTTGATAGAATGCTTTCCTATGAGGAGGAGAAGAGGGCCAGGCCCTTTAGCCCCTACTCTATGTCATCTATACCATATATTACAAAGGTTTTGGAAACTTGTAGTTGATTAAAAATGATGCTGAATAGGTAAGTATTATTTGGAAAAAAGTAAATAAAAATGACATGCCCAAATGATGTTAGAGAAATCTAATATCTAAAATATCCATTTATGCAATTTCAAATATACATCTTATCTACAGATTGAACTTGGATAAAATTTTCCTCTACAACATAAAACTGTTTGTTCTATGTATGTTTCAAACAGATTTATCAAACACATAAGTTAGTAACATTTCTGTTAATTGCTGCAGAACATACTGAAAAACTGCTGTGTGTGTAGAATTGTTTCATAAGTACGATTGAGTGCCTACTGAACAGATTGTGAATTTTGCAATTGCATTTTTAGAGCTGACTCAATCTAGCCTATAACTATTTTCTTGGCTTGTATTTGTATAATGGATAATGGGTGCTTTCTGTGAGGTAGTCAAATTGAAATGAATATTGAAGGTGGTATTTCTTTGCATGAGAAAGCTGACTTTCCCCTCACTTAGGCTCAAACCACAGTAGTCTTTATGGAAAAAATTAGTTTAGCATTCTCAAAAGAAGTATACTTCAAATATATCATCATCATAATTATAGAATAAAGGTTGAGAACTGCTTCCTGAAGAAGTGTTCTTTAGAGTTTTGACATGAATTTTTCAAATATAGTAAAGGGACATAATAACTTTCCTATTTTCTATCTTTTCTGCTCTATCCCCTTTCATTTATTTTCCTTTTTTCTGTGAAACTTGGCAACTGTAAAGAAAAATTAAAATTAACTTAAAATAAGTTAAACTGCATTTTTCTTAATTCAGATTATTATAAATGATTTTAGGGTATTATTTCCAGCATTTGTATCATATTGCATTTCATAATCTTTAATGGTGCTATTTGTACATATGGTTCCTATATATTGGGATAACTGAAATTTTCACTTACTACTTTTATTTATTAGGCTTTTAAAAGTAATAGAAAAATTTTAGATTCACAACAAAAGTTAGCTAGAAATTTTGTATTTCTTTGCCGCTTCCTAAGCCTGATACATACATAGCCACCTCGACTATCCTCTACTGTCTCATACCAGTGTGTGCACTTGCTATCAGGGGTCCTCAAACTTTTTAAACAGGGGGCCAGTTCACTGTCCCTCAGACCATTGAAGGGTCTGACTATAGTAAAAACAAAACTTATGAACAAATTCTTATGCACATTGCATATATCTTATTTTGCAATGAAGAAACAAAAGAGATACAAATACAATATGTGGCCCGTGGGCCATAGTTTGAGGACCACTGCAGGTAATAAACCTACCTTGATACATGATCATTACCAGAAAATCTCTAGTTTATAGTAGGGTTCATTCTTGGTGGTGTACATATATAGGTTTTGAGAAATGTTTAATGGTACATATTCATCATTATGATATCAGAATATTTTTTCTTTTAAAAATTAATTACTTTAGGGCTGGCACACTAGCACAGAGGTAGGGCATTTGCTTTGCACGCAGCTGACTCAGGATAGACCTGGGTTTGATCCCCGGCATCACATATGGTCCCCCAAGCCAGGGGTGATTTCTGAGTACATAGCCAGGAGTAACCCCTGAGCATCACCGGGTGTGACCCCCCCCCCCGATTAACTACTTTCTTTAAACACAGAGTTCTACAAAGTTGTTCATAATACAAGCTGTTTCTGGCCTTCAATAATCCAATACCAATACCACCACCAATGTAACATTCCACCCATCTTTGTCCCACCCTCACCCAAACCTATCCTCTTAACAGAATGATTTACTATCTATTTCTTGTTACATCTAAAAGGTAATGGAATTATAAAACTTTATAAATTATAAAACTTTAGTAACAGAAATTTTATGGTCATTGTTATATTTTACAATGGTTATTAAATAATTGCCTACTAAAGATTCAATAGGCTGCTGTTGTGCAGTGTGTTGTTATTTGAGCTTAGTTGGCTTCTATACTACTTTCATATCTAACTTGGTGTGTTCCTAACTAGGGTGTCAGTATGGAGTAATTTGGAAGTATCACTCTTGGCTGCACACTCCAAGAATTCCAGGATTTATGGAGCTGGGCAGGCAAGTTTACATGATTGATGCTGTGGAATGTGGCTTCCAGGGCTTCTGAAAGAATGGGACAGATGGAGGCTGTCTGCCTCCACTTCTAATAGACCACAGAGTTTTCAGCTCAACACCAACATATCTGGAATTTTTGTGATCAAGGTGTCTCTGCCAAGATAAGTGGTAGAGCAGTGAAATTGGGACATTGATGTGGTGATGGCGGAGACTATGAGTGTGTGTGTGCAGCTGTGGAGGTTTGACAGGGCTGGAAACACCCAGAGTTTTCATCGGTGATTCTGGTATATCCATACATTTTTGTGACTTGATTTTCATCTCATATGATACTTTAAAAGTCCTGAATATCCTGTGTTCTTAATATATTTTCCCTTGAAATGTTCATCTTTAATAAGAAAGCATTGGGTTTTCTCTCTGTGAGTTGTATGTATGGTGTTCATTTCTATTATATGTGTTTATCAAATTCCTATTATTAGGCACATGGATAAATTTTAATATTGAAACTAATATTAAATTTAGAAAAATTATTTACCACTGGATCATATCTTTAAGGTATATGTGTGAAGATATGGATCAGCATCTATTAAAAGTTATATTCAACATACTTCTTTATTCAGGGGTATTTCTTGATCACTGTCTTAATATTATGATTTTAAAGTGGGAAAATTATAACTCCTGCCTTCAATTTCGGATATATGGGGTAATGTAAATTAGGAAATAAATACACTTTGCATAGACATTGAAAAAGTGCTATCTCATAACTGAGATAAGAAATAGAGTGGACTGTTTGGTGACTCTAGATAGAGAAATGAATTTCCAGTAGAATGGAATCATTTACAAAGCTATGATTGAAAAAGGATAAAATATTGAAGAAGGATAGTATCGGACTTCTATTTTTCTATATTTTCAGGTGATTATGATAAATGCCAAAGAACTACAGAAGAAATTTGAATATAGTTTTTATATGACTCATTTTCAGTAATATTGTAAGTAACATTTTTTTCACATGAAACTTTAAGAACACAAAATCTTTTTGTTTGTTTTGGGCCATACCTGCTGGTGTTCAGAGTTACTCCTTGCTCTGCACTCAGAAATTGCTCCTGGTAGGCTTGGGGATGGGACGTATGGGATGCCAGGGATCGAACATGGGTAGGCTGCATGCAAGACAAATGCCCTACCAGTTGTGTTCTCACCAAACCTTCGATTATCTTTTGTTTGATTATACCAGGCAATGCTCAGGACTAACTTCTTACTCAATGCTCATGTATCTCTCCTAGAGCTACATCAGGGATCACATCGGGTGGCTGGTATAAAAATCTGGGTCAGTCATGTGCATGTACAGAATCACTTATCCTCTGCACATTCATTCTCTCTGGCTCCTCAGTTTAAATATATAACTGCACTTTAAGTAGCAACTGTTAATTTGTTAATTTCTTTGATCCTACTTTTTGCATCTCTTTTAAAAAATTTTGTTTTTGTTTTTGGGACACACTTAGAGTCCTCAGGGTTACTACTTACTCGCATTCAGAAATCACTCCTTGGGATTCAGGGGACCATATCTGGTGCCAGGACTCTAACTTGGGTCAGCTACATGCAAGGCAAATACTACCTGCTATACTATTTCTCCTGTGTCAACATCTTTCTTGTGGCATAATGCAATTTGTAAATGATATTTAATGCTACCTTCCTCATAATCTTGTTATAGTGACTAAACATAATCCAAATCCCAAGAATTATGACTATATGAAGTTTGGTTCTATAGTTTTAATAAAAATATTGTATGTTATTTTTATATCTATCATCATAAAACTTGTTTAAATCTATTTTTCTATACACCTTCCTTCTCTGACTCTCAAATTAGAATTCTCATAATTTGAATTTCTCATGCTCAGTCTCTTACTTTCTGGTTATTTTCTATTTTTTGTTTTTGTTTTTGTTTAGCTTTCTTTTCCCTCCAGCTGTATCAGTTATGCTTAGAGTAAATCTTTGAAGCCCTTCTTGATTTTTTTTTTTTAGGAATTTATTACTTCAATAGTTAAGACCTAGATCTGAATTTGGCTGAGCTTCAAAGACTTTTTCTTAAAGAAGAGAATCAAAGAAAGTTGTGAACAAATTTTACTACCCCTTCCTTTTACTTAAAGCTTATTAAAAGAATCTTTGAGATCAGGCACTTCAAGCAATTAGATTTCCTTCCCTTACATATTTTCCTCCATGGTGGTCTTAAAACTCTAATCCTGATATGTAATTAAATTTTAATGCCTCTTACTTATGAGTTGACAGATCTACCCAGAGTCACTTTAATTTCTTTGGACTTTCCATTTGAACATGTGAGGGTTTAATCACAGCTCCTTTTATACAAGGGCTCTGGCTTCCAATTTGAGGTTTGCAAACATACCACTTAACCTCTCATCTATCTCTTCTGTAATTAGAAAATACCCTTTGTAGGGAGAAGAATGTCAAGTACCATAAATGATGTCCTTTCCTTTCTTGATAGATATGTTCTATATCTTCGCTGTATAATTCACTATATAGTGTTAATTCTCCCACACAGTCAAGTAGATATCTTTAATATATATACATTTAATTTTGACAAAATTTTATAACAGACCTAAAAAGAAAAATTGATGTGACTAATCTATTATTACTATATATGGAAGCTTAATTTCCCCTTTTTTCCTTCCTAAGGGAAGGAAAATTTGTAGTAGAAAAATATTCTCAAAATATAGGATGTATCATAAAAGATAAGGGACATATAGTTACAACCAATTGTTTCCAAAGTACATGTGCCAATTCCAATTTTGCTAGTATTACACGGGCATTTCAGCTGTTCCTTTAATGTTTTATTAGTACTGTTTACTAGGCAAGTAATTGTGGAAAAATCTATTTGTAGGAGAGTAAATTTCCTTTTCATTATAGGAGTTTATTTCTGACATGAAAGAGATGTGAATTTTTCCATAAAGAAATTTTTTTTGTTGTTCCTGATCACTGAGACTCTCAAATATTATTTTGGCAGCAATATTTGGTCTTTCTTGGTGCCAATAAAAATGTACTTCAGTTGGTATTTCTTATTCAAAGTTACTTAAAAAAATCATCTTAGGGACAAAAGGCATTATCTAGAAATCTTCTCTTCAGTGATTAACCTAGTAGATTCCTCATACTTCTTTTTTTATAAGTCCAATATTTTATGTCTGTTTCTGTTTTATTTTATTGATCTGCTACAAAACCTTCCTTGTTTTGAAGGAAGCCTATACCTATCACTTATGTGATATTGTGATTTATGATAATATTTTGACAAGCTTGTGCATTTATTATCATTTGTTTAGGCTTATCTTATTTACACTTTCTAGGAACTTTTTATTGTTTTCTACTTGCATGCTTCTGTTTTTTTTCCCCCAGTGCTTCAAGGATGAAATATTTATTATTTCATTTTGAAGAAAAGGGAAATTTGTATAGTCATTTTAATTAGTTTACAATAATTTGTAGTATTGTCATTGTCATAATTCAAGACAAACATTTTACAATTTTTATTTGTATTAGACTATTAGCAAGAGAAAACATACTTTTTCACAAAACAATTGAACATACATTTATCTGCCCCTTTCTTATCTTAATGATCTAAAAGCCTTCTGAGTTAAATTTTAGCATTAAATATTAAATATCTTGTTAGTAAATCCATGTCATTTAATAAATTGTTTATATTTAGCTTTGTTCATTTTCAAACATACCATATTAGCTGGCATATAAGACGACATTTTAACCCATGAAAAACTTCTTAACAGTGGGGGACATCTTAAATGCCAGTATACTACATGCTAAAACTTACATCAGCTTTAGGGATGAGTGATTTGCTCCCCTTACTGCCACATCCCATCCAGCTGCCAGGCATCATCACTCAGTCCTCTGCTTATTCTGATTAATCTTTCAGGCCACACAAAGAAGCTGAGTTACAATGCACTGCATGCCATCCAGCGGCCTGGTGTCATCACTGGTATGCAACTTTCCAGTGCTCAGTCTTCTGTTCAGCTTTTAAGGGACACAGAAGAGGTGCTCTGTCTCCCTATTAAACACTGCACCCCAGCCAGCTGCTCTTGAAGGAGCCCCCTCACTGTTCTCAATGTAGATCACAATTAAAAAATCACAGTCACTCATTACAAATGACAAATGTAAAGTGATCATATTAAACATAAACTATTAACCTTGGAAAGGTCTAACTCTTTTTCTCTTACATTTTTTAATTCTACTTGTGTTAATTTTAATTTCCATATGCATTAAAAGAGAGGTAGTCTTATATGGCAAATATAGCCCAAACCCTATAATTTTTTTATATTTTAATAATTTTTATTGTGACTAAAGTGAATTACAAATATTTCACAGTAATATTATAGGTACATAGTGGCATTGAATTCGGGAATTCAATGTGGTGTCCTTCCTCCACCCCTGTTCTCAGCATGCATCCCATATCCCTCTTCTTTGCCCCCTCCGGCCTGCTAGAATAAGTGGGCCACTCTGTGTATAGCTAGTTGTAGAATGGGTATCAATTCTTTTGTCATTGACTTTGGATTTGGTGTTTAAGTCTGATCATTTTTTTTATTTCTACTCAATGTTCATATGCCTGTTTGGTCTTGGTACCATCCATTATTATGAGGCAGAACAAGATGATTCAAGTTATATGGTTCTGTTTGAAGAAAAAATAAAAATAATAAAAAATCCAGAAGGAGTCAGTTTAGAGGTTATAGATCTCTATTTAAAAGAAGAAAGGAAAAAAAGAAGAAAAAATGTAACAAAAAGACAAAAAAGTACAAAAACCAGAATCAAACAAAAAACAAAACAAAGGTGCCTGAGAGATAGCACAGTGACGTTTGCCTTGCAAGCAGCCGATCCAGAACCTAAGGTGGTTGGTTCGAATCCCAGTGTCTCATATGGTCTCCCATGCCTGCCAGGAGCTATTTCTGAGCAGATAGCCAGAAGTAAACCCTGAGCACTGCCGGGTGTGACCCAAAAACCAAACAACAACAACAACAACCAACTCCCCCAAAAAACCAAAAACAACAAAGAAACAAAAAATCAAATAAAAAACCTGAAACTAGCTAATATAAAAAAGCACCACAGAAATAAAGACAACCAAATAATAACCACGAAACAAAATTAAGAAAAGAAGAATAAACAAAAACCAAGAATAATTCTTCTTCTTCTTCTTCTTCTTCTTCTTCTTCTTCTTCTTCTTCTTCTTCTTCTTCTTCTTCTTCTTCTTCTTCTTCTTCTTCTTCTTCTTCTTTTTGCATAGGCACAGCAAATATTGGGGAGATTAGAAAGGAAATTTTCTAATTCCCTTGGTCTAAGAGATACAGGGATTCTCCGTCCTTGAAGCATACTGTCATGGGAATTAACTACAGGCTCCGTATATTCTCTTTTTTACACCCCCAGGTCTTTGTATGGTGCCAGGAAACTTTCCTCTTAGTTGTGGATGATAAAATCTGGCCTCTGTAACTAGAGATCTTGGTATTTGCACCGGTCATAGGATGAAGCCTAGGATAAAGTCTTTCTTTACCATTCTAGAAGTTCTGTTCTGTCACTATTGTTTTAATCAGTCTTCTATAATTGGTGCCAAACCTATAATTTAACAGGAAAAGTAGGGGGTCATCTTATATGCCCAGTAGTCTTATACGCCAGAAAATACAGTACTTATAATTTTCTAGTAACTTTTAAATATTAGTTTTCATGTTTTTTGATCAATATATCCACAAGATTTTTTTTTAGATTCACTGTTTTATTTCTACCCACTGTTAACTTGTGGATATTCATCTTCCAGTGTTCATTGACCATTCTGATTGAATGAATCAGCCAAGAAGTAAGCCCCTTTCTTATTTATGTGTAGGCTTTGCTTCTTCCTATGCATCAGCAGATAATAAACTATTTCAGTTTTTACAATATTTTCTTTTTTTAATTTAATTTTTATTTAGTATATATGTGTGTAAACTTGGGCCATACAGTGGCCTGCCTATATATTACCTATGTATTGAGGAATAACTCATACCATCACTTGAGGGCTCAAAAGTGATTGCAGGCATCAAACCTGGTTTGGTTGTATATGAGGCTAGTGCCTAACATCCTATGCTAATTCTTTGGCTCTTCCTATTTTATTTTACAAGAAAGGTGTCTTCTTTTTACCTGACTTTGTTATTAATTCTATACTTAAAATTTTTTTAGAAAATTTTATTCAAGCTTTCTTGAATCTGAACTCTTAGAGCAATAAAATAATGTTCTTATTGTTGCTAATTTCAGTATTATGGATATTTTCTTGTTGATATTTTATTAAAGTCTTAGGACTGATAATCAAGTATTTAGGGTGGAGAATAAAGACTTGGGGGTTCTCCAAAACAGTTGTTTACAGGTATCATGATGACTGAAATTTTAGTGGTAAATGAGACAACTATTACTAACTTATAAGGCCTATTCATGAAGATGAGAGGAAATCACATAAGTATACATATGATGAATTTGATGACACTGTAATTGTTATTTATGAGAATATACATATATTAATACAGAGATGAGGAAAATTTTTCTAGGGACATTTAGTAATTTTTATCAGGACTACAATATATATTGTCTGAATCTAATACTTTACCATGGATAAAATCTGTAATTTTTATTTTAGAAAATATTTATTTAATTTTTATGTTTATATTTTAGTTTTGTGTTTATCAATAGACATAATAACCCTAGGATGCCAGAATATAGGATACTTAATTTTTCTTTATTGTAGAAAATAAAATATACTTTTAAGAAAAGTAAACTTATTTTAAAGAAAAATGTGATTTTGCTTATTTATTTTAAAGCACACCCATCAGCTCCTAGGGGTTACTCCTGGTTCTATGCTTAGAAATTGCTCCTGACAGAATAGGAGGACCACATGGAATCTGGGGATTGAATCTGGGTCCATCCTGGGTTGGCTGTGTCCAAGGCAAATGCTCTATAGCTGTGCTATCACTTCGACTCCAAACTATCTGATTTTAATGAGAGCTTATTCTTCTCTATAACCAAGAAAACAAATTATCTGTCATATTAATATTTCAGAAGAGACATTCAGTTATACTATTATTCCTTACTAACATTCTTTTAAATTTTTTTCTAGTCTGTTTCACTACAGTTAAATTAGTATTTTCTTTAATGTCAGATGAATTATAACTCTTTTATATATAAGTATTTTAAATTTAACAAAAATTGTTATACCCCTTAATCTACAAGACATAGAATGTAAAAGGTAGTAAATGCTGACACTTTTAGTAAATACTCACTGGTTTTATTGCTCAATCTGATTTTAACATATTAATGATGTATTATAATGACTAGGGTAATGCGGAAATTTTGGTTATTATAGTATGTTAATTTGTTTAATGCAGCTATAAAGTAAATACTAAGTTTTTCTTTTTAGCTTTTGGGTCACATCAGCTAGTGCTCCTGGCTTACTTTAGATTTTATGCTCAGGGATCACGCTTGACAAGGCTCAGGTGACCACATGAGGTGATAGGGACTGAATATTGGTAAAGGGAATAACCCTACCTACTTTAATCTCTGGTCCCATTAAGTTATAATGTTCAGTAGTAACAAATCTCAACCTTGCATTATGCTCTTGGAGTGATGGGTGGTGTTAGAGTTTCTTTGGTTATTGGGTGCTTTCTACCTATTTTTATCTTGAGATAGCAATATTGCTCACATTTGGTTTTCTGAAATAATCTGAATTTCTGAGAATCATAGTAAGTTTCCATTACACTAGGCTTCCATTATAGAGACTAAGTATTCCTGGGTTTATAGATTATTTTGTTTTGTTTTGTCATATCCAGTGATACTCAGGTTACTCCTGACTCTGCACTCAGGAATTACTCCTGCTGCTGTTCTGGGGACCATATGGGATGCTGAGATTTGAATCTGGATCTGTTATGTGTGAGGCAAACACCTTACCACTGCACAATAATTTTGGTCACTGTAAATTTATTTTTTATATGTTTTAATAATTTTATTGTGATTTAAAGTGAATTACAAGTCTTTAATAGTAATAACTGTAATATTGTTCAACAAAGCTAACCTAGGTTTTTCATTTTGGGGCATGGGTTGGGACTTTGAATACCTTGAGTCAGAAATATTTTGCCCCCTGATGGAGTGAATGATAAGGAAAAAGGAGTTTGGCTCAGATATTAAGAAAAAGAGTCATATAATAAAAAAGGGTTTACAAGGAGATTTGAGAAGATTTGATTCAACATCCTAATCAAAGTAAAGATATTTAATGAATCTGCAAGTTTTATGGATTTGTTCAAGATTGTGGGACATAATAAATGTAATTCAGTTAATAATAGAATAAAAATGGTGTTCCAAGTCTTTGAGTCTTAAGATAGCTTTAATATATTTAATAAATTAGCCCAAAATCCCAAGGGCAAACATGTTTGAACATTTCTAACAACTTATTTCTCAGGACCAAGGTATTCATCCACTAGAATTATCAATTTTATTTCTTCTCTTCTCATCTGTAGCAGACTTCATTTACTATTTTTTTCATTTTCTTGGAGCTTGTTCAGATATTTAAATGCAAATTTTGAACTTAAAATGAAGGTAGAGGGAATTGCCACTGACTTGTCTGCCAGCTCCATACACTCATTTTATTCTTGAAAGAGATGTAAACCTAGCAGCAAAAAAGGTGCACCAGCCTTGCAACTGGAAACAGAATCTCTCAGGAGGAGGGGTATGGACAACTTCCATCTAGATAAGCCTTTGTAGTTTCACCCACAAGTCACAATAACTACTACAATGGTCCAGCTTCACTGCTTTAGCATTGTTCTCTGCAGAGATGTCTAGCTGATCCAGGTATGGCAGTATTTGTTCTGAGATCTCGAAGACTTTATCAGAATGTATATGGTACTCGCCCCTCTCTTTCATACTTCTGGTAAATCTGGAAGCCATAAGCACACCCCACACCACCATAATAATAGCCATAAATCTTGGAATTAGTAGACCACACAATACCTCGAAAAAATTCAATACTGAGGGGCCAGAGCATAATACAGCAGGCAAGGCAATTACCTTGCACGCAGTTGACTGGGATTTGATCCTCGACATCCCATATGGTCTATTGAGCACCGCACAGAGCAATTCCTGAACATCACTGGGTGTAGCTCAAATCTACCCTCCACATTTGATACTGACACCCCAGTAGTTTCACACTAAATTAGATGTTGAAGTAGCATAGAAGTAATCTTTTTTTTGGGGGGCCACACCCATTTGATGCTCAGGGGTTACTCCTGGCTAAGCGCTCAGAAATTACCCCTGGCTTGGGGGAACCATATGGGACGCCCGGGGATCAAACCGCGGCCCTTCCTTGGCTAGCGCTTGCAAGGCAGACACTTTACCTCTAGTGCCACCTTGCCGGCCCCAAGACATCTAATCTTAAACAAAATCAGTAACAGAATGATAAACTAGCAAGAAGCAGTTAGTAAATCTTCAGACAATTATTTAATAATACCATTGCAAAATATAATATTTTTCAAGATATAAAATTTTTCTTTTGCTGTAGTGTTTTAAAATTTTTCATTACCACTTATTTATAAACAACAATATAAAATAAATTAGTACTTTCTAACAGATCCATTTATAATGTTATACATTTTTTTAAAAAAATAGATTTTTTTGAATTACCTTAATTGGAGGGTTTCCTTTATTTACCTTAGAACTTGGATAAGTGCTCAGAAATCGCCCCTGGCTTGGTGGGACCATATGGGACGTCGGGCGATCGAACCATGGTCCTTCCTTGGCTAGGGCTTGCAAGGCAGACACCTTAACTCTAGCGCCACCTCGCTGGCCCCCAGAACCCAAGACTTTTCTTGAGGAAAATTTATCGTTTCCTCTCAAGAGCACCTTTTTTTTCTATGTGTAACTCATGAAATTAATCTTATCCACTGCTTCAGGAATGCATGATTCAGGTATATGATTCAGTCTTACTTAGCAGAGAATCTATTCATCTAGCTTTAGGTGTTGGTTTGTGACTCAAGACAGAATCAATTTTTCTCTTGTTACTTTTTAAAGGACTACTTGGAAGAAGGCCCTCTATTTTGAAATCATGACTAGCTTAGAGTATCTTGAAATCATCTGTAACATCATGTGTAAAGTCTTCATAAAAATGAAGCAAATAAAAACATGTTGAAAGAGAATGACAGGATGATATTTAGTTGAGTCTCTGTTACTTGTAAATTTAAAAAAAGGATCAGTTAAATTATGGTCTTATAATAATCTATATTAGTAACTGAACTTATGTAGATTATAGTACTTACAAGATAAATAGGGCTAATTTATGACAAAATTATCTAGAAAGCAAAGATGATTTTATTTCTCTATCTGAATATATCTCTTAATTTGCGTTTATAAAAATTTAAGTTCTAGTGATTCTAATTCTAGGTGGATTTAATGTGACCACTCAAACGTGCCCGCAGGGACTTTTTACTCGTTTCCTAAGCCCCGGGGTGGGAGGCCTCGAAGGCAGCTATACCAGGAAGTTCTGCAAAGCAGCAGCAGAAGCAGACCGAGGCTGTGGGACTGTCAGGTCCCTGACAATTTAAGAAATGTTTTTGATATTAATATACTCATTCTGTCCCTTCCTCTTTGTTGTCATAATTGAGATGACAGGGGTCTACATAACTGTAATATGTGGTGCTCACTAGGGGTCAAATACTAGGGTATGGTACACACATTTTTCAGTTGTGGTTCTTACTGATAGTTGAACACCTTACTTCTGGTGGTCATGCACACATTGGCTATGGTGCCCATTTTTGGTGGCACACTTGGCTACAGTGCTGAAACATAATTATGGTGCTGCTCACTGGGGCATCACAAACTTTAGTGGGGCACTCACACATTTATGCTTAAGGTGCACTGATTTATATATTACTTTTGTACTAGTGGTTACAACCGAAGTGCTACTGGCATCACATCCATTGTATTGGGTGATGTTGGGGATTGAACTTTCAGCCATATGACTGTGAGGCTGTTGCACTACCATCAAATCCACACCACTAGTCTCAATAAGTGCTTAACGCTTCTTTTTATACTTTGAAGAAATGGTTCTTCAAGATTTAGCATTTGTTTGAAGGAATGTATCAAATTGATTTTACTTTTGATCTAAGTTTTATTTTTGCTCAGATCTCCAAAGCAGCAAAACTACCAGCTGTTCTATCTCCTCTCTTACTAAGAATTCTAAATGAGGCAGAAAGAGAATTACCAAAGGCAAATAGAAAATATTGTTAAAATATGTGCTGTTTCTTGATGTGTCTCAAAATACTTTGGAGATGACAATTTTATCAGAAAAGTTGATTAGAGTGAGCAGTGTGTCTGAGATACATATTTCATATGATTTCAGCCAATGATTTAGAAGTTTTGGTTGTGTTTTTATTTATTTTATTTAAATGTCTACACATTTAAACCACGAGCCTTTTCCAAGTGATGAAAAAGGAAAATGTGCTAATTTTAGAAGTTTAAGATGAAAGGATTGATTCTTGATCTATTTAAAAGCTATAGAAGGGTTTCCATATCTTAATGTTAAAATATTTTGCTGGAAAGCTTTGAATTATGACAATACACAACCAAGGTTCTTTTCCCTAAGTGTTGGATGGAAACTGTTAATTTCTAAAAGAAAAATATTGCAAAAACATGTCTTATTTAAGGTAAAGAACCACATATATTCTAATTTCATGGTTGAAATTCAGAAATACCTTCATATAAAAATATACCTGAATTTATCTAGTTTTCCTGGTTATCCTTTCAGAGTATTAGGATGCCCTCATATTATTCCTTTAAAAATCAGCTTCTTTATTCAGGGAATTTATTATCTTTTTCTGTTGGCCTAACTTTATTCTGTGACTTCCAATAAAAATATCTAGATATACTTGAAATAGGTCCACTAACTTTTATTATGAGAGACAATAGCAGATAACTTCTCTTAGCAGAAAGTAGAAATTTCACTATTGTACTGCAGAAATATTTATAACTCTTTAACCAGAGAGTAAAATAAAATAAATGCTGGTAAAGGACTTAGTGATACTAAATTAATTATATTTCTTTTTATATAATTCCATTTGAATCTGTGTATATTTTCTTTTATGATGATAGTTCTTATTAGATTTAGGGTCCACCCAAATTACAGGATCATCTCTTCTTGAGATTTTCACTTATATCTGCAAATTTGCTATTCCAAGTCTCATTACCTTTTCTTAAATGTACTTGATTACATTAAATACATTTCTCTTATATTTTCTTAAATGGACTTAACTTTTGGGGGATCTCTTTAACTTACTAGAGTCTTTAAATAAATTACGAGATGGATGTTGGTTTTATCATTCCCCTTTCAAATATGAATGAGTAGAAGTCAAGGTCATGTAGTAGCAGAGTTGAAAGTAGTATATCAGTCAAAGCTTCAGTATAAAGAGACCATCTATAGTGGTCATACACACTTTGGTTATGATGTCCTCTTGGGGTGGCACACGATTACGTGTCATAAGCCAATGAGACCAATATTCTTTCTTGGCTGCTCTGTCATATTTCTCCTGAAATACTGTTTTTGCTTACATAACCATTTTTATCTTTTTAACAAAAAACAATGAATATTTTAACATCGTTGAAAGATCTGAATAAGAGCTATATTTTATAAGTCTCATGTTTACTGTCTTCAAAATAGAGCGATTATTTTTACATGCATTTTTACAAGATTATTCAGTTTTTCTGAAAGAAAAGCAAGCCAAAAGAAGTAAAAAAGATTTTTTCCATCATTTTCATCTCCTTTATTATTTTTTTTACTTGTGATGCATATTGCCTGCATTGCTTTTCTTTTTCTCGATCTCATCACATTTTCCAAATCTCTAGGGTTTGATGAATACTTTGAAGAATCTGGGAAAGGCATGCTGAGTCTGACTATAATTTTTTTCCCTTAGCACTCTGTAAAAAGGACAGACATACCTGTTCTATTACAACAAGGAATTTGGACCATGCTATATGTTAAGGCTTTGGTTTTTAAGAATTATATTTTTATATTGGTTCTGTTGAATCCAGAATACAAAAAGCATAAGGATCAATGTAATAAAATATGCTGTAAAATGTGACACAAGGCAGTGATTTTTCTGACAGAATTAAGAAGCTATGTCCATTTTTCCAGATTTTTTTTAAGATTCAGAATCCTCTACTAAACAAAGCAAAAAAGTATTTATGTGGCATTATAGAAATTAATAATATTATAGGAAAGGCATATTCCAGTATTTTGTTTCTAGAACTAGTCCTTGAATTTTTAAAACTAACATTCATTAAAAAGTTACCCATTATTTACAAATGTTTTATTATAATATAATATTATATAACATATAATCTATAATATATTTTAATGATATAATATATCATAATATAATAAAATAAAATAATACAATATAATATAATATGTAGGAATTCAGTGTTCTAACACTCATCTACCAATCCACCCATCAGTACGATCTTCTTTCCACCAATGTCCCTACGCCCACTTACCAAGTCTGTCCCCTTAGTAGGCATAAATAAATTTACTTCATATTGCTTGCTATAACAAAATAGCAAGTGAAATTATGAGTAAGTCAATTTGTTATATCTCACAATGTATTTACTGATGTCATTGAGGGTTTATGGGCTGCTTGGTCCTTATTTAGCCTTCAGTGTTATTATTTTTGCTCACTAACCTTTTTAGAATTCTACACAAAATTTATGTGCTCCTACTGGACTGCTATTACTGGGAAATTTGGAGGAGGTGTTGCTTTGCCATTTATGCAGCTACAAGTCCTAGAAACTATGGAACTGGGCCATTTATATGTTAGAGGAGGTTGGATGTAATATCTGCTTGGCCCATCTAGAAGAGCAGGGAATCTGCCCACACCCATTCTGAAAAGGCCTCAAAAATTTCAGCTGGAGTCCGGAACAGTGGAACAAGCAGTAAGTCTGCCTTGCCCACACTAGCTTATCACGGTTCGATCCTCTGGCATCTTATATGGTCCCCCAAACAAGGAGCTAATTCTGAGCACATAGCCAGGAGTAACCTCTGAGCATCACTGGGTGTGGCCCCCAAACTAAAAAAAAAATTCAGCTGGGAGATCAACCTACTTTTTGAGAGATCAATTTATAGCCGGTTCATTTATTGCTATATATTTCACAGCTATTATAAGCAAAATGAATAAGAAAAGTTTATATTCTGTAAACTTGACTTTATAGTTCTACAATAAATTTAGATAGAAAATACAATAGTTTCTAAGTTTCTAATAGTTTTTAAGAAGCATTGGAATATGTTATCCTTCATCTACATTATGTTTTAAGAAAGAAATTTTCTTTGAAGTTAATTCTACATTTTCCAAGAAGTCTTAAATTTCAAGTTTTAAAAATATTGTTCTCTCATCAAAGTTGATTAGCTTGAAATGCTTATCTTGATATGATTAGCTTGGTTAGCACATTAAAAATTTGATTGCTTATTTGAGGGGTGGTATTAGGTCACAACTGATAGTACTCAAAGGCTATTCTCAGCTTGGTACTCAGAGGTTGCTCTTGGAAGTGCTTGAGGAACTATGTAGTCCTAGGAATTGAACCTGAAACCCCTGTGTACAAAGCATGTGCTCTATTTGAGCTACTTTTCTAGTTCGAGACTAGTTATCTCCATTTTACCATCATAATATAAGTTCTTGAATCTGGTACTAGTAAATTCTGTACCTGCAAATAACTGGCATAATATGCACACGCACTGAGTCGTTACTGATATAACATATAGTTAGCATCAATACACAGACTGTAAGTCCAGAATTGTTAGCAGCCATGTTTATTATTATATTATGATTATAACATATAATGCTTATTAACATAAATAGGTATCTTACATTATCATAACAAGTCTTTTTTTTTTTTTTTGGTTTTTGGGCCACACCCTGTGACGCTCAGGGGTTACTCCTGGCTATGCGCTCAGAAGTTGCTCCTGGCTTCTTGGGGGACCATATGGGAGCCGGGGAATCGAACCGCGGTCCGTCCTAGGCTAGCGCAGGCAAGGCAGGCACCTTACCTCCAGCGCCACCGCCCGGCCCCCATCATAACAAGTCTTAACAGTATCAAGAGATTGCTTGAATTAGGCATAATTCTGAATGCCTTCTCTGTATTCAAGTAGTTTGTGGAAAGTATTAAGACTGACTGGTTTGACAGGATGATCTCACTTATCTGTGGTGTATGGAGTAACTGGATAAGGAATTATAATGTAAGCAGAGATAACTAATCACTGTTGAACCTAGAGTTTAGGGAGGAGAAAGACTGACAGAAGAATATAAATTAAGATAGGTAGGAAGAAGATGAGAAAGGAAGTAATGGGGAAGCAGGTATTGTGGCTTTGGTTATACTGGTTCGGTGAGAGAGTGATATAAATCAAAAGTACAGACTCAACAACACTAAAAATATAAGATCTAAGCTGTAATCACCTAATTTTGTAATGTGCCTCTCAATGTAGCAGGCAGGGGTGGGGTGAGAGTAGGGGCTGGGTGATGATGTAAGATAGAAACACTGGTAGTAGGAATTGACACTGGTAAAATAGATGTTGAAACATTTCATTCATTCATTCACTCATTCATTCATGGGACAGCATGAATACAGTCCCCTACTACCACAAATTATATAGTCGAGTTTCCGAAATATGGGGAAATCTCAGGGTTCAGCACATATGGAATGCAATGATGAGCCTCACCTTGGAGAAACTACCTTCATGATCATGATGTCTCCCCTGCCAGGTTAGTATGTTGTTGAAACATTTTATACCTAAAACTCAGCTATCAATAACTTTGTAAATCACTGTTCTTTAATTAAAATATTTATAAAATATTGACCAGTTTATTTATAAATGACAGAAGCATTACAGATATTGTATTTATTGATTATAATTTTCACTAAAGTTTTGAGTAATATCTATTCCTGAAGAAAAATCACGATCCTGTGTAAAGTTAGGACCTTTCTACTCCTATGTTCATGTTCCACTTCTATTCTCCACTATGTTTTTAATAATTCACATTAAAAATTTTAAATTTTGGATTCCAATGTTTGGATAAATGAGACTGTTTATTAGTCAAGTGAAAACTTTGATTATTCTCTTTGATTAAAGTTTATGCACTACAGAGTTTATTTAAAAGTTTTAAAGTTGTCAACATTTTTATTGTCTTTCTTAATAGTGAGCTTTCACAGAAAAAGCAGCAGATTTAGGGAACTGAGACATGACTTCTTGTTCTTTTTAATTTTTTAACATTATTTGTATATTTTGATTTTGAGATTTACAATACTATTAATTATATTTTCCTGTGTATGTAATTCCAACACCATGCCCATCACCTTTGTATCCACATTCATGCCCTAAGGATATCTGTGCTCTTTTAAAAGGTCCCCACCACTGAAAAATTAGTTATGTAAATCAGTTTTTCCATTGTGTTGTCTTTGACCCTTTGTTGCTACCTTGCTGTGTATCTTTAAGTTCATATCTTAAGAGAGATCATTCTGTATCTCATTACTTCAAAATTTTTTCTCTCTGCATATTATCCTTTAGTTCTATCCATGTTGTGGCAAGTTGCATCATTTTGTTATTGATTTTGTTAACTGAGCTGTATATTATTTCATCATGTATATACTACAACTTTTAGAACTGTTCATCTGTGGTTGGTGTTGGGTTGTTTCCATATTTTGGCTATTGTACTGAGCACTGCAATAAACACAGGTACATGTTTATCCTGTAGAATTAATGGTTTTATGTTATAGGGATAGATGACAAGAAGTAGTATTGCTGGGTCACATGGGAAATCTATTCCCATTCTTTGGATATATTTCCATATTGTTTTCCATATAGGCTGAAC
Organism: Suncus etruscus; assembly: GCF_024139225.1. Taxonomy (NCBI): domain Eukaryota; kingdom Metazoa; phylum Chordata; class Mammalia; order Eulipotyphla; family Soricidae; genus Suncus; species Suncus etruscus. The sequence continues at coordinate 44,416,923 of NC_064849.1, read as the reverse complement.
TAGAAAATATTCTCAAAAAAGTAGATGAGGGTTTCTTTCTCTCCATAATCCAACCAGCACTGGCTTTTTCATATTTTTTGATAAAAACCATTTTCACTGTCATGAGGTGATATCTCATTGCTATGCTTATTTGCATTTGCTTAATCATTAGCAGGCTGACCACTTTAACATGCTATTGGCCATCAATATGTAATTTTTGGAGGAAAGTGTCTGTTTATTTCCCGACTTTATTTTTGGGTTCGGTCATTGGATTTTTGTTGTTGAGTTTTGTGAAAACTTTGTATCTTAGATATGAGCCCATTATTTAATGTATTGTGTTAATATTTTCTCCTATTCTTGAGGATGCCTTTATTATAGCTTGAGTTTATTTTGCTATGCAGAAGCTTTTTAATTTGACATAGTCACATTAGTTGTTTTTTATCTTTATCTCTGTTATCATCTCGTTGAAGGCATCTCTGTATACCAGTCTTGTTCTTAAATGCATGTAAATAAGATGATCTACTTTTTCAAATCCATATATCCGCTAGGTTTATATTATATTTTATGGTGGCCACCATTCATAATGCTCTAGATATATATGTTGATGAATATTATAAGAAAGAAAATGTGGTTGTTTTTTGTTTGTTCTTTTGGGCTATTCCCAGAGATGGTCAAGGATTGTTACTGGTGCTGTGTTCAGGGATCACTCTTGGAGGTTCTCAGAGAAATTATAAGTGGTACTAGGGAACAAAGCAGAATCAGCTGCATGCAAGTCAAATGACATAACCTCTGTGCCATTTCTCTCATTCAGGAGGTTTAAAAAATTCAATACTTGTATGTTTGGACATGTAAGGCTCCATATAACTGCCACCTAAGATTGCTTCTGATTTAGTTACCTCTTTTATTCAGGATGTAAATATGCAAATTTCTCAACCTCAAATTTTAGCATTCTATTTTTCTCCCTTTATCTCAGAGTTTCAAAGGGAATTATTTCTATGGTATTGTGTGTATGTTCTTTCCAGAATTACAAGTACTGTAAAAAGTACAAAACCCATAATATCTATTATGGATTAAATATTTGTATCTCCAATTCATATGTGGTAGTATTTAGTATTTGAGAGCTAATTCACCTTAGATGAGATAATGGGTAAGAATTCTTGCAATGGATTTCATGCCCATTTATGCCTACAGACCATAAATCTTCATGCCTATAGACTATAAATCTGACCATCTGATCTTGAACCCAGACTCTTCACCATTCAAACTATAAAAAAGAAATACCTGCTATTTTTAGTTATAGCCTCTAGTAAGTATTTTGTTTTAGCATCCTGAGCAGATTAACATGGCACCCTTTTCTATGATTAGTATTTTAAATATAATTTATTCCAATTAATTAATTAACTATAATATAATTGACTCTCCAATATATATAGTTCTTTATAGTTTCTCTCCATTAATATATCTAGAATCATGTGAATAATTTAGTAATATGTAATTTATATTACAATAGTTTTCTATGTATGAAAAGTTTCGCAATACTTTTCATAATTCAATGTTAAGTTTTTGATGATGAAAAAATAACTAATGGGAGCTTTAGCAAAGTTCTGTTGTGACATTTTAGTGAAATCTAACAGTGAAAATATACTTTACCACCTCATGATAAGTTCACAGAATTAGCCTTTCTCTCTAAAACTTTCATGTTTCTAGTTTGCTTTTAATTTTTTAAATTAATATTTTTTCAAAGAATAATAACCTGTAGTGACTTGACACACTTATTTCACATTAGCTACCCATTTTTATGTAGCTGTCTCCAAATAAGCCAAATTCCTTGGTTTTAAAATTTTAGTAATTTTGAAAGTTTGTTTCATGCACATACTCTTTACAGATAACATGTTTCAAGAGCTAAGCAGAAAAAATCAAAAGAAAATTTTACATCTGAAAAAAGAAGATTCTAAATCATCATAGACATGTAGCTATTCATTACTCCTGTGCTGCTCCTGTGAAATGGCAACATCTTACATAAGTCTTTAATGTTTTCCTTTTGAAAACTGTCCCATTGTGATAAGGAATGAGATAAAATCAGAAATTCCGATAAATTTTAACACATAAAAATGTTTATCATGAAACGGGCAAAGGTCAAACAGTAATGTGAATCTTTTTGAACTCAGATTCTCAGATTAAAGTTATTTTGTTGCTCTCGCTGAAGACTATCAACAACAGAAAAGTAGGCCTGAATTCCACAAATTTAAATATCTTTATATTCATTTAAGTATTTAAATATCTTTAAATGTATTACTATATATTTACATATTATGTTTATATATAATAATATATAATTATATACATTGTTATATATAATGTTATATATTTATAATATATTTAAGGCATAGAAATAAACCTGCATAATATATCAGGACTGCTTAATTTTAAACAGAAATAAAGCAGAATTAGAAAAGTGGGAGCCTCAAAGTTGTTAGAAACCTTAGGAATGATTTTATTTCTTGAATGTGTGATTTATATTATATCTAAATGCAAGAAGTTTACAAGCTCTGGCTAATATTTGACTAAAGGAACTATATAGAGATGTAATTTTTTTCACTGTTTTTATACTGATTCAGGTTTTTGTTATTTTCTTTTTTATTTAATATCTTTATTTATACATTTTGATTACAAACATGATTGTAGTTGGGTTTCCGTCACATATAGAACACTCCCCTTCACCAATGCAACATTCCCATCACCAGTGCCCCAAATCTCCCACCTCTCTACCCCGCCCCTTCCTGTATTTGAGATAGGCTTTCTAATTCCCTCATTCATTCATATTGTTATGCTAGTTGTCAGCATAGTTATTTCTCTAACTGCACTTACCACTCTTTATGGTGAGCTTCATATCATGAGCTGGACCTTCCAGCCCTTATCTCTATTGTCTCTGAGAATTATTACAAAAATGTCTTTTTTTTTTCTTAAAACCCATAGATGAGTGATACTATTCTGTGTCTATCTCTCTCCCTCTGATATATTTCACTCAGCATAATAGATTTCATGCACATCCATGTATAGGAAAATTTCATGACTTTATCTCTCCTGACAGCTGCGTAATATTTCACCTGTGTATATATACCACAGTTTCTTTATCAATCATCTGTTGAAGGGCATCTTGGTTGTTTCCAAAGTCTGTCTATTGTAAATAGTGCTGCAATGAATATTGAAGTGAGGAAGGGATTTTTGAATTGCATTCTTGTGTTCCTAGGGTATATACCTAGGAGTGGTATAGCTGGATCATATGGGAGTTCAATTTCCAGTGTTTTGAGGAAATCTCCATGTTGTTTTCCATAAAGGCTGGACTAGACAGCATTCCCACCAGCAGTAAATGAGAATTCCTTTCTCTTCACATCCCCTCCAGCATCGATTGTTCTTGTTCTTTGTGTTATGTGCCCTTCTCTGTGGTGTGAGATGATACCTCATTGTATTGTTGTTTTGATTTGCATCTCCCTGATGATTAGCAATGTAAAGCATTTTTTCATGTGTCTTTTGGCCATTTGTATTTCTTCTTTGACAAAGTGTCTGTTCATTTCTTCTCACCATTTTTTGATGGATTAGATGGGATTAAATGGTTTTTCTTGTAAAGTTCTGTTAGTGCCTTGTATATTTTGAATATTAGTCCCTTATCTGATGGGTATTGGGTAAATAATTTCTCCCATTCAATGGGTGACTCTTGTATCTTAGGCATTATTTCCTTTGAGGTGCAGAAGCTTCTCAGATTAATATATTCCCAACTGTTTATCCCTGCTTGCATTTGTTTGGAGAGTGCTGTTTCCTCCTTGAAGATGCCGTTTGTCACAATGTTATGGAGTGTTTTACCTATGTGTTGTTCTATATACCTTGTGGTTTTAGGTCTGATATAAAGGTCTTTAATCCATTTGGATTTTATCTTCGTACATGATGTTAGCTGGGGGTCTGAGTTTGCTTTTTTGCAAGTGGCTAACCTGTTGTGCCAACACCACTTTTTGAAGAGGCTTTCCTTGGTCCATTTAGGATTTCTGCCCTTTGTAAAAATTAAGTGATTGTATTTCTGGAGAACATTCTCTGAGTACTCAAGCCTGATCTGAGGATCTGTCTTTATTCTAAAACCATGCTATTTTGATAACTATTGCTTTGTAATACAGTTTAAAATTGGGTAATTCTGTTATTTTCAACTAAAATAATTGCATTGTACAAAAATTAACTTTGGCTCTTATCGACAGTACAGCAGTACATAGTGTGCTTGTCTTGCATATGGCCTACCCAGGTTCAATCTATGACATCCTATATGGTTCTCTGAACAATGCTAGCAATAATTCTTGTCTCTCTGTGTGTAAAGCTTATTTCTTTTTTTAGAGTTACAAAATTGTTCATAATTTAGATTCAGTCATACAGTGTATAACACCCTTCACCAGTGCAAATTTCCTGCCACCAATGCCCCCAATTTCCCTCCGCTACATACCTCTGTGTAGTTCTCTTCACTGCATACTTTTGTGACAGATATTTTTACTTTATATTTTTTTCTTCCTTTTTTCCTTTTAGACAATATGGTTTTTAGTAAAATTAATGAAGAGTATCATGCATATTATTTATCTCCTTAAGCACTCAATTCTTGTCCAGAGTGATAAATTCCAACTACCCTTGTATTTTTTAAAATTAATTTGTTTAAAAATGCATCACATAGTTGACATAATTGATTATAATAAATTTGTTTCAAGATGACCAAAATCAAAGTTATTATTAAAAATATAGAAAATAGAGAACACTCCCCATGCCAGGACTTCTGGGTGTCTTCGACTGGTATGTTGGGGGCTCTGGGCAGGACAGCTAGCCATAGGCCCCCTGGGCTGACCATTTAGTCCAGGGGACCGAGATCCCCCCACACCAGGCGGGTCTTCTGGGCCACGCCTGGTTAATCAGGCCCTGGGGGGAGGGGGTGAGAAATTCCTCCCTATGCATCCAAAAGCTACAGAACCGCATGGGGGCTCATGCCCCCTTGCACACTTTATGTATTAAGAGTATTCCTTATCCTTATGTTATGTTTTGCATATCCAGAATGTTAATTTTGTATTCTGCCCTTTCCCACACCCCTACAAAGCTCTTTTTTACTCCTTAACTCTCTAACCCCCCCCCCAACGTCACTAACCTACATTACTGTTTTTAACTTCAGTACTGTACAATTCTAATCACAGACCAAAGCCATGCATTGTGTGTAACAACCCCAAACTGTTTCAAGATACATAAAATGGACACGTATTTCTTTAGAATATTTTGTGTTTTTTCTCTGACAGCTGTAATTCTTACTAAATGTTGTCTTATACAGTGATGATTCTCACCACTTTTTATCTTCTCTTTATGAACTGTTTAACAAGGAATTTTGGTGAAAGAGTCCCCCAGTTTAATGCTTATGATTGAACCATATCATGGGAATCAGTTGGACATGTTCTTATGGCCCCCATATACGCCAATAACACCATGTGGCATTGCTTCTTTTTTGTATAGGCACATTAAAATGGGAAAATACTATACATACAAATAAGATCCTATCTAATAGAGATTGGAACACACAAATCTGATAGTGCAAAGGGACCTTACACCCCGAACATTGACATAATGACCTGGCACAGACCTCAGAAGAAAGGGCATTTTCTGTTCACCCCTGAACCAGGGAAGCCATCCATGAAACATCCAGGCTTGTCTATAACATCACCTGGAAGCAGTCCTCTACCTCGGAAGACCCTACACTGCTCAGACATTGACCTACTCAAAAGAGTCTTCCCTTAACACTGAGAAGACTTAACAACAACAACGACCTGCTTACAGGACAGGGCTCCCTGCATTGCCCTTTGATTGTGAGGTGAAACGAGAGGACGCTCCACATCCTGACTTCAATGTAGGATATGCAGATTCCAGGATCTTTAATACAGAAACATGATACCAACAACAGAGACTGTGTGAAAAATAAAAGTGTGTTGGCACTACAGACAATGTCTTGGATTGGACAATCTAGCTTGCCTGGAGCCTAGAGTTGGTCTTGTGCCAGGAACCTTCAGGGGTTGGGTCTCTTTGTATTTAGGCCAAGGTTATTCCTTTCCATGTCCCTCATATTTTGGTGGGCCTATGCAAACAACAATTGCCACTCTAACACCATTTTCACTGTGCTCCTTTGACTCTAATCCTTAAAAAGAACCCACTTAAAATTTGAAGTTAACTTAAGCTAATATGCATGTATATGGAAATGTAAGAAAATACTATGCCTGTAATGTTTAAGGAGTTATGTAAGTTTTATAGCTTTAGATTGCCTTGTGTGCTGTTAAGAAATATTATAATGTGTTACAATCTGGGGACTTGAGGGACAAAGTAATTGTACATGGATTCTGTCTTATATATCTTAATGTTCTTTGGCTGAAATTTCAAAGTTAAGATATCAGCAAGGGGACTTCTGAGAATTATGTTATGGGTGATTGTCCTTCCACTGTAACTTTACCTTGACCTCTTTCTTTGCATCTTTGTTCTCATAGTTAAAAATAAAAAACTAAAAAAGAAAGAAAAAATGAAAATATAAAGAAAAACTAAAAAAATGGAAGAGAAAGGAAATAAGAAAAAGTTCAGTAGCAACGATATTTGTGAAAATTGTTGTATCCCCAATGAATTAATTAAAGCAATAGCAGAATGTTTAGTAAGCTCTTCTTTTATTATATTATATTTTATTTTTTTTGTTAAAGATACAAGCTAAAGAAATACAGTAAAAATGGTGTTAGAGTAGCAATTGTTGTTTGCATAGGCCCTGAAAAATATGGGGGAAATGAAAAGGAAAAGCCTTGGCCTAAATACAAGGAGGCCTTTCTTCTGAAGTATTCTGGCATAAGACCAACTCTGGGCTCTAGGCATATGAGGTTGTCCTACCTCTGAGTCATTCTCTGTAGTCCCAGTAGAATTTTTTCTCACAATAGCTATTGTTGGTATCAGGTTTCTGTGGTTAGAGATCCTGGTTTCTGTGCATATCCTACATTGAAGTCAGGATGATGTGGAACATCCTCTAGTTTCACCTCACCATTAGAGGACAATGTGGAGAGTCCTGCCCTGAAAACAGGTTGTTGTTGCTACTAAGTCGTCTGGGTGTTAAGAGAACCCTCTTTGAAGTAAGTCAATGTCAGGGCAGTGGTAGGGTCTTCCCTGGGAGAAGTTTGCTTCCTGATGATGATATAAACAATCGTGGTTGCCGAAGAGATAGCATGGAGGTAAGGCATTTGCCTTGCATGAAGAAGGTTGGTGGTTTGAATCCCAGCATCCCATATGGTCCCCCAACCCTGCCAGGAGCAATATCTGAGCATAGAGCCAGGAGTAACCCCTGAGCGCTGCGGGTGTGACCCAAACCTCCCCCCAAAGCCCCCCAAAAATAACCGTGGTTGTTTCTGTAGATGGTATCCATGGTGCATGGACAATGCCCATTCTTCTGAGACAGAGGCCAAGTCATTATGGCAATGTTCATGGTGTAAGGCCCCACTGCATTACAAAAGTTGTGTGGTCCTATCTCTATTAGATAAGAACTTATTTGCATATGTAATATTTTCCAATTTTAATGTGCCTATGTAAAAAAGGAACAATGACACAAGGTATTATTGGTGCATATGGGGGCTGAGGGAACAAGTCCAACAATCCCCGTAACTTGGTTCTAACATGAACTCTAAACAGAGAGACTTTTCAACAAGAATTCCTTATTAAACAGATCACACATACAAAAATAAATAAATAAATAACCAAAAAACGATGGGGAAATTGTCACTATATAAGAGCATATTCAATAAGGGTTATACCTGTTAAGGGAATACATCTAACATATTCAAAGGAGATACACATGTCCTTTTTAAGTTTTTAGAAATAATTGGGAGAGGTATGTGTAAAATCCAGAGACTGCTTTGATCTTTGATTTGGCCTTGTGGAGTTTGAAAAAATGGCTCCCAGCAGTCCCATACCAGGAAATTTTCTTGAGCAGGGACTTTTCAGAAACCAAGTCTGTTAGCAAGCAAAGGTCCACAGTATAGGGAGGTGGAGGAAAAGAGGCCACTGAGAGTAAATCAATAGTAACAGAATATTGGTTCCTACTCGGGCAATTACCATTGTCTTAACTTAAAAAGTTAAGTTCCTTTAGTATTTGAATAATGTAATGAAAATGTCTTAAACTGATATGATTAACCAAGATATCAATATTTGTGGAAAACTTCCTACCATGGACTGGCACTTCTGGTCTTCATCTATATTATTTCTGGATATTATTACCATACTATCTTATTTTTATATTCCACAAATCAATGGGATCATTTTATGTCTCTTTTCTCTAACTCATTTGCTCAGCACAATACTCTTTATGTCTAGTTATGTATAAACAAATTTTATGATTTTATTTTTCCTAACAGCTGTAGTATTCCACTGTGATAAAGTACCACAGTTTCTTTACTACTCATCTCTTCTTGGGCATTTGGGTTATTTCCACAATCTGGCTATTTTGAGTTCCTTTCTCCCTAAATTGAAGTCAACACTCGTTCTTAGTCTATGTAATGTGTGCCAATTTCTGTGGTGTAAAATATCTCATTGTTATTTGATTTGCATTTACCTAATGATTAATAATGTTGGAGGAACATACCTTTTAGCATCTGTATTTCTTCTTTGAGGTAATGTCTGTTCATCTAATCCTCTCATTTTTGTATGGGTTAGACTTTTTCTTATTAAGCTCTACCAGAGCCTTTATATATATTTTTTTTGTTTGTTTGTTTGTTTGTCTTGTTTTTGATTTTATTTTGGGGTCACAACCGGCAGTGCTCAGGGGCTACTCCTGGCTCTATGCTCAAAAATTGCCCCCTGCAGGCTCGGGGGACCACATGGGATTCTGGGATTCGAACCACCATCCTTCTGCATGCAAGGCAAACGCCTTACCTACATGCTATCTCTCTGGCCCCACCTTTATATATCTTAAATATTAACCCCTTATCAGATGGGTATTAAGTTTCTTTCATTCTATGAACAGTCTTTGTATCCCAGTGTCCATTTCCCTTGAGATGCAGAAGCTTCTTGTTTAATGTAGTTCCATTTGTTTATCTTTGCTTCCACTTTCTTGGTCAGTGGTGTTTCATATTTGAAGATGCCTTTAGATTCAATGTCACGAAGTACTTTCCCTATGTTTTCTCTATATATCATATTGTTCTGGTGTGATATCAAAGTTTTTAATCCATTTTTTGATTTGACTTTTATGCTTGCTCCCTTTTGCTCCGTGACCACATTTTTCTCAGGGAGCACTGACCAGGCATAATCATGGCTCTTCTGAATCAAAGAGGACCCCACTTCTGATTTGTCTGTCTGTCTCCATATCTTGAGATTCTGTGGCTGGGTGAAGCCCAGCTTGGGGGGGGTGGTGGAACACCTCTTCCCTTGTCCTGATGCTTCTCTTTTCCTTTAAGTTCACTGGCTTGGCATGAAAATGTGTCTTTTTATTCAAAATGAACATGCTACTTGTCTGTCTGTCTGCCTCTGAATTTTGGGACTGTGTTGTTGAACTAGATAGATGAGATATGGTGATTAATAGAGGAACACTGGAGGGAAAATATCAGGGGGAAAATGTCTGTGCTTTAATAATCATTCAAAATAGAAAATTTATAGAGTGACAAATCAGAGTTATAGATGGTATCTAATGTCACATCCTCTGGTAAAGTCTTCTAGTTTCCCATCCAAAACCATGTTTGCATGCTTTTCACTTATAAAATGCTAACTTTTATTGTACACCTAACATGTGGTATTTTGTATTTTCTATTTGCAGTCAGTCTTAAATGTCTCTTTGCCAAAGAGATGTTAAATTCCCCCGTTCCTGTTTTCTCTCCCTATTCCTCAGATGGAACTTTAGTAGTCACTTCCACCCAAACTAAGAAGTGTCAAGATTCCTAGCTGGATTTATTTTATATAAAACAAAGATATTTTTATTATTATTTAAGCTTATACTGATTTAGACTTTCCGTAGTTATCATTATAATTGTCATAATCTAAAGATACCATTTATTGAGGCCTCATATATTTTAGGCCTGATGTAAGAACTCTATATTTTTGCTCAATTATCTATCACAACAATTTTCTGACATTAGTACCTTTATTTATACCTCTTTGATGGTTAAAAATGGAACTTTCAAGGTTACATAAATTGCCAGCTCAGCTGTATATGTATAGCTTAAAACTTATTTATTTGATTTTGAAAGCTTGGGTAGTATCTACTTCAGCATACTGTCAAGTAGGATCAAAATTAATGAAAGTTCTGTGAGTTTTATTCTTAATATTCCACTGAATACTTTATCATTGACCAACTATACTTTTCAGACTTTCTTCAGTTGCACCAATTTCCATTTTATTGAGGACTTCATTCCAATGCAGCTATGCTACCATTATGTGTGGTGTTTACACCTGTCTGAGTCTTCTTTGCACAGATTTCTGTGATAGCAATCCCAAGGCAAGGGAGGCTGTGTTCTCAGAGGGTAGGCCTTTGTTCAAAATCGAAAGGAGGTAGCAGATGGTCCAAAATTATGACTGACATCTGGTCTCAAACTCATTATGATTGCCCTGATGCTTTCAGATTCACTGAAATGTTTTCCCTCTGAGAACAAAGCTTGAGAAACTGAAAACACCTGTATTAACTGGTGACCTAAAAGGAGCTCTTACCTGCTAACTTCCTGGCTGGTTTTCAAGTAGCGTGGCAGAGCTATCTTGTTGTTATTCAGAAGTTATAAGAAATGAATTATTCTGGATAGCTAGACATATTTCAATAGAAACTGCCTTTTTAAAAAATTCTACCTTAAATTAAAAAAATAACTATTATGATTCCTTTAGGAAAATTATAAGGAAAATTAAAATTTAAAAACTAGTAAGGGCAATATCTTAATTATTCCCACTGATAGCATGCATAGACTTACGTGAATGTTTTGTTTATAGTTAATTTAGAAAATAGATTAGAAACAGATGAAAAACCTTCATATCTATTTATGAATGTATGTGTGATTTAGAATGACATAAAAGAGTGTAGATATTAATAGAAAGTCTCACTAGTAACTTTTATTTAAGGTAGCTTCAATTTGTACCATTTTTGGAATGCCAGTAGGTTCCAGAATTACTTTATTCTTTCTGAAGTTCTTTACTTCTCTCATTTAGTGCCATCCTTGCACCAGTCCCTAAGAGGCAATTTATTATTTATAGACATTATGATATTAAGATTTTGGGATGTATATAGAACTTTATTCATATGTATTGTGCATGCTTTTTATTTTTATTATCCTTTGACTAAGTATTCAAGGTTGTGGCAAATCTTAAATGATGGTATGTTTTATAGAAAAATAATGATTAGAACCAACTTTGTTATCTTAAAATTCCATTTAATGATACATTAATGTTCTTCATGCCTATGGTTTTTTGAATTGACTTTAAAATGGTCTAAATTGCTCTCATTTAGCAAGTGACTATAGCATTGTTTTTACAGATAAAATATTAAATTATAGTTGTTTAAAATAGTTTAAAATAGCCCTACAGATAACATAAAGAAATAAAGTTTATCCATAAAACAACCAACCCCTTTAGTTATTTTCAAGAAGGTGAAGAGCAAAAAATAAAAGTCAGGATTTTAGGATTTCTGAGTGCTGGAGAATCTCAATTAAAGGACTTATGGCTATTTGGGGGTGGGGGGTTTGGGTCACAAAAATATGGAATGCTTCACGAATTTGAATGTCATCCTTGTGCAGGGGCCATGCTAATTTTCTCTGTATCGTTCCAATTTTAGTATATGTGCTGCCGAAGCGAGCACCGTATGGCTATTTTTAATGGAAGACCTGGCTATTTATGTTATTGTTGCTTAAGATATTAGGCTACATATTCCAGCTACATTCACCACCCACAACTGCCAGCTTTACCACTTAATCAACAATCTCTATAGAGATGCTAAACCAACCCAAACTCAAGAAATGCTGTTATTTGGGCTGATAGCTCCAGGACTCTTTTGGAGTGAATGTTGTCAACCTTATCCAACCTACTAGTACTCATGGAAATCCTGGCAGCCAAAACCACACTCCACAAAAGTTGCAATATCATAACAGAGCTTGGAAATACTGTATTGTGCTGCCATGGATATAACTGAAAACATCTCAAAAATAGTAATACTGTACCCCAGTAAGAACACACCAATTTTGTCATCCACATGGATTCAAAAACAAAACAAATGCATAAAATCAACTAGCAACAAATCACTTAGCAAACCTTCTGACAATGACTTAATGACCTCATTGAGAGATACAATACTTTTCACAGATTTCCTTATCATTGTACTTTTTAAAAACAATATGACCACTTACCTATAAAAAGATAAAATAAAAGAAAGAATTTTGTATTAAAATATTAGGCTACAGCTATTAGGGTTTTTTTTTAAAAGCCATATCTGGCAGTGCTCAGAGGTTGCTTCTGACTCTCAGTGTTCAGGTATAACCCGTGGAGGTGCAGGGGATCAAATGTACATCTGCTGAATGCAAGACAAGAACCTTAACCCCAGTACTAGTTACCCATAGCTATTAGATTTTATCACCTTCATCAGCCAATTACACCACACAATATGGTATAAAATTTCTTCTGTAAAGAAATTTATCATCTGCTTTAACATGACAATAAAGCAAGACTATTTTGGGAACTGTGAGATGTAGTCCAATATAGACCAACCTTCATGGAAAATTTTAAACAAATTAATATTGTTATTAGATTTTACTTTGTGTATATTTCCAGCTAATGAGATCTGGAGAAAGGCATGATCAATTATTTAATTTTATTTCATTTTTTAGAATTAATCACCATGAAATTACAAAGGTTTTCATGGTTGGGTTTCATGCATACAATGTTTTTTTTTTTTTTTTTAAGAACACCCCCCTTCACCAGTGCAACATTCCCACCACTAACTCATCCCATATTCCTCCACCCTCATCCCCTGCCTGTATTTGACACAGGCATTTTACTTCTCTCATTCATTAACATTGTCATGGTAGTTCAGATTCTAACTGCACTCACTCCTCCTTGGGTGAGCTTCATATTGTGAGCCTGTCCTTCTGGCCTTCATCTCTGGGCATTATTACAATAATGTCTTTTATTTTTCTTAAAACCCATAGATTAGTGAACTATTCTGTGTCTATCTCTCTCCCTCTGACTTATTTCACTCAGTATAATAATTTCCATGTCCATCCATGTATAGGAAAATTTCATGACTTCATCTGTCCTGACAGCTGCATAATATTCCTCAAGCATACAATGTTTTAACACCAATCTCTTCATCATTGTCCACTCTTCTTCACCAATGTGCCCACATTCCCATTTGACTTTCTCTAGTCTGCTTCTAAAAGAGGCATTTTTCTTATGCCTGTATTACATATTTTTGTATATTTTCATATATACACATTTACATATCTATATAAAATTTTGCATTGTGGCTTAATGTACTGCTGCTCTTAGGGTGTCATAAGTAACACTTTATCCCCTTTCATTTCCAATCATTCCTTCTGGTTAAATGCTTTTCTGCACCATAGGCATTTTCTACCCAAAGCCCACCACCATTCTATCCCCCAAACTTCTCAAAGGTTGTTGCCTACTGAATACCAGTTTTCATATTCTGTGTTTTTTATTGTTTTGGGGTACTTAGTATTCTTTGCTTTCTCACTTTTGCTTTATTTGTTTTTGGGTCATGCCTAGCAGTGTTCAGGGATTAATCCTGGCCCTGCTCTTAAAATTATACCGGGCAGGCTCGGTGAACCATACGGGATGCCAGGGATCCAACTTGGGTTGGCCCTGTGCAAGGCAAACGTCCTACCCATTGTACTACACTCTGCCCCCTCCTCTTTTTTTATTAGCTTCCCTTTCCATAACTTTTTTGAGTTCCTTAAATATCCTCAACATTTCTTCTCAAATGTCCGTATCAGAGTGATAATCAAGATGGTTAGTACTGGTTGGTTCTTCACGGCTACCATTTTCTCTTACTAAGAGTGGTAGGATTCTGTGTTGCTTTCCCATGGAGATTTCTGCACTCTGGAGGTGTTGCTTGTGTGTTTTGAGGCTGAGTAACTTGAGCTCTTTGTATTCTCATGGCTATATATAAAGAAATTTAGAAATGAACAACTGCTGAGCAGAGCATAGTGTAGCAGACTTCCTGATGTGAGGGTAAAATGGCACCCCTGAGTCATAAACAGGACCATTATGCTCCTCTGTCAGTTTCTTAGGACTTTTGGCAAAATATTTTTTCTTTTTAGATTTTAATCTATACATTTGAACAAATATTTTTCACTCCCCTTTATTGACCTGAACGATAACTTATTTTTATATAGTGTTGTGTGTGTATATCTAAAGTGTCTTTGTATGGTTTTTATCACACTTGAGTGTGAATAAACACCTATAGGAAGACTATTAAGCAGATATTTTTGGATTTGCATATGGAGATTCTGATTATGGTGATATTTGAGAGTTTTAATTTTAAGTTAGTTTTGGGATGCTGCTGTTGCTGGTATAAGGGCAATTTTGAGTGCTATTGGATGTAGCCACTATAAAAATTAATAAAATGGGGGCCGGGTAGGTGGCGCTGGAGGTAAGGTGTCTGCCTTGCAAGCGCTAGCCAAGGAAGGACCACGGTTCGATCCCCCGGCGTCCCATATGGTCCCCCCAAGCCAGGGGCGATTTCTGAGCACATAGCCAGGAGTAGCCCCTGAGCGTCAAACGGGTGTGGCCCCCCCAAAAAAATTAATAAAATGAATGAAAGCTGGATTTTCTCCAGAATTACTTATATATTTGTGTATATGTCTATGTGAAAATGTTTACTAAAAAGGAGAATTAATTTTTTTTAATTTGAAAGTCTTATCAAATTACAGAGCATCTGTTCTTTATTATGTGAATCAATCTTGCCTATGTGAGTCCTATTTCATTCTCTGTGGGCCCAGATCCTGGTCTTTATAATTCCTTAACCCTGGGTGTATGTTCCCATTGTTGCCTCACTGACCTTGAAATCTGTCTTTGTAGATCTTTCTGCTGTATATTATAAAGGTTTTCTCTTATTTTTACCTACTGTTGTTATTTTGATTATTCAACCAGTCTAAGAATAACCCAATGATGTGAAGAACTCAGTATTGAGAGACCTCATTTCCTCACTGATATATTTGACTATAATATTATGTGATGCTATGGGAATTCTGAGCTTTTAGTAGGCAGTCTGTCCTCAAAGGCACCAGTGGAACTGTGGATAACTTCTTTTGGGCTGGGCCAATGAGAAGCAATGGCAAATTCTACCTGGAATTTAGAAACAGAATTGACTAGTCATACTGTTTTATACTGTTTCAGACCTGGAAAAATTTTAGTGCTCCATTGCCTTAATCATAACAAACATTTTAGAGAATGCATGTATGTTTTATTACAATGATCTTATTCAGTTCAAAATGAAAAATTTATAGAATGTATTTGTATGCCTTTATAAAGACTATAAGTTTTTGCATAAGTAAAATGATTTTTCGTAAGTCTACTGATATAAGACAATATTTTCATAATGTGTTAATATTATAATGTACTATAATAATTATAAAATGTATTAAACAGATTGCTGATATTCCCCATCCACCTCCCCAAACTCATCTTTTAAGATGACTTTATTTGTTGTACACCTATGAAAGGCAAGAGGTTTAACAATACAGTTTTCTAATAGTAATATTAAATAGCCAATGGAGAAGATGCAATGGAACAAACTCTGGACACTGATTTGCTGTTTTTGTTTTTGCATTTAATTTTCATGAAAGAAAAAAGGAATCTTGTCAATGAAGTGGAGTGTGCATGTTGAGTTTTGGAGGCTAGTAGTAGAAGCAGATTGAGAAGCCTCCCACTTATTTATACACTGGTATCATCTTTTTCACAAATATCTATTATGTCATAACTGGGACATATTTTTTCAGCTTATTGTTTATAATAAACAAAGTAAATATTTGACTTATATGCTCATGAAAATAAAAATAGATAATAGGTACTTAGGTGGCAAATGGCTATATGATATTTATTGATTTTTTTTTTTTTTTTAGTAGGGGCAGTGTTTATGGTATCTGGAGGCCACTCCTACCTGTATTTACCCCATTCAGTGCCTAGTCCCAAAAGTGTAGGGTACTGTTCTGATTCATTAGTGCTCAGGGGGACTATGCATGTAGTGCTAGGGACTGTATTTTGGGCTTTGTGTAACCCAGCCCTGTTTTCTAGTCCTCTGAGAGCTCTCTGAGCTGTTTTCTCACCTTTAAAAATAGATTTAAAATTATTAATCATTACTTTTAATTTTTAAATTCCCTCCCAATTCAGCTTGTTTAAAGCCATGCAGTGACTGGAATTGCATATGTACCAGGTTGTGGTGCTTATATATTTAATTTTGGTTTTGAATGTGGTTGAACATCAGGTTTCAGTGTTCACACAGTCTGTTGTACTTACCGAAGTTTATCCTCCTTTAGTTGAGGTGTTTACCATGTACTCAACAGCTGACCCAGGATGGACTCGGTTCGATCCCAAGCATCCCAAATGATCCCCCAAGTCAGGAGTGATTTCTGAGCACACAGCCAGGAATAAATGAGCATCACTGGGTGTGGCCCCAAAACCAAATATATATCTATGTAGCCATATATCTATATATTCCATGTAATGAATAAAACATGCCCTTGGGAATCTTTTTTTGAGCTGGATGTAAAACAGTATCAACAAAATATTGATACGTGGTGCAAGTTCACCATACGCTTAGGCAAAACTGTCCATTGTTTATGCTTTCAGTGTTGTTAAGTCTATGCTTTAGATTTATAGCTGTACCATTTTCCCACATTCTCAATAGAACTAACTGAAGCCCTTACCTCTGTTCCCCTATTACTTTACTTTATCAAAGCCTTGATTTCTTTTATTCTCTGTTCTTCTCCTACTTAAGCTCTGTGGTCAAGTGTGATTTAGGCACTTCTACTATATTACATTTCCCCATCCAATTATTATATATACCACAGATAAGTAAGATCATCCTGTTAGTAATCCTTATTTTGGCTTACTTAACTGAGCATGGCAACTTATTGTTCCAATAAGGTTGTAGCAAATTTTATGGTTTCATTGTTCAGATGCTACATAGTATTTCATTTTCTATATGTACACTTATAATTTATTCATTTTTTATCATTGAACATCTAGGTTGATTTCATATCTTAACTCTTGTACTAAGTGAAGCAATGAATAATGGTGTGAATACATCATTTTGAAAGAATTTTCTGGAGTAGATACTAAAAGGCATAATTGTTGGATCATTCGGCACCTCAATTCTAAGTTTATTGAGTACTCTCCATATTGTTTTTCAAATGCCTTGAACCAGATAAGGTTACCATTAGTGGTGGATGAGAATTCTTTTTGCAATATGATATTTTTTAAGTGCATTTTTAAATCTATGTTACAATATATAATTTAACTATATAATGAAAGAACTTTTTACTCCAGGAGACTGACTTTAATTTTCATTTATCTGTTATATCTATTAACTTATTTTAAGAAAGAACAACATTGGCATCTATGGCGTAATTTTCTTTTATTATTATAAAGTATGCTCAGCAGTATAGACAATATTAAAAAGTATTTAATCTACATTTGGCGGATGATATTTTTAGTAACCAGCAACAACATTTCTCTACAACTATATATTAAAGAAAAATTCATAATTGAATTATTTGAAATTGTCATCCTTATAAAGTTTCTTATGAAATTATAAAAAGTTTACAAGGGTATGCCATTAAGATCTCAATACAAATTTTATTCTAGCATATTTCTGAGCAACACTTATGCTTCAGATATATCACATTTGATTGAGCTCAGGGCTCATTCCTGACTCTGTGCTCAGACATTACCCTTGGTGGGTTTTAGGAATATATCATAGGAGGTTCTGGAAATTGAGCCTGAGTCAACTATGTGCACATGTTTTATAGACACTCTGATGGGAGCAGAATTTGACAAGATAATACAATAATATATTTGAGTTAAGTCAACACAAAGGAGATCACTCTTATAGATCTTTCACAGATTAATTTTTTCAACTAATGCATTATGTGCAAGGTCATGGTAGAAAGTGTCTCATAGGGGAACCATAGAAAAATATAATTTGAGTTTCTGGGCTAGGTAGAAAAAGTGCTGTATGTTCTGGTCTTAGAAAAATTAGAATATGTGAAAGAACTAGTGTGAAAAAAGAATTAGCAATTAGTTTAGAATACTTAGGGTTGGAAATAGTACAGTGGGAAAGGTGCTTACTTAGCATGTGCCCACTGGCTCACACCCCAGATTGCTTATGGTTTCTCAAACACTGCCAGAAGTGATTCTTAAACAAAGAGCTAGGAGTAAATCCTAAGCACTTCCAGATGCACCCAAGAAAAAACAAACAAAAAAGAAACAAAACAAAAAAAGATCTAGTGACCAGATTTACACTTTATGAAGGCCATACCTCTTTGACTTACTTTACACTTTAGGATTATATATCAGAGAAGTATAAATATTTCTGTGAACTATATCTTCTTTACTACAGTTGAGACTTAAGCCTCTAGGTGACAAGGATCCTAAATTCCAAGATTCTCATCACTTTGGCTTTTGGTATTGGTTGCTAGTATGAATGTCATAGATATTTCCTTGATCTTTTTAATGCCAAATTATAAAGAACTGTTACTTTTTTTTTAATTCAAACTTAGTGAGAAGCAAGAATATTTGAAATCCCATCATGATTTTTTATGTCCTATGCATATTTTGTGGCATGTTACAATTATACATTGGTTCAGAGATATCAAAGTATCATAACATTTTAAATTTATTTTCTCCCAACCATCTTCAATATATATCTTCTCTTATCTAATTCTATTGCATGTACCTTCTAGCTACAAGACCTTTTTTTTTTAACAAGGTAACTCCTCATTAGTTTAGTATAACAAATTATCATATAACAACTATCACTACCTATGTGGTCATGATTGTTATTCTGTATTATATAGTTATAATTGATATTCATTTCCTGTTTATTTTCAGATCTATCTACATATTTGTGTAGGTATGGAAACATCAGTTATTGTAAGTATTATTTATTATCTTTAAAATGATTTTGCATGATATATGTTGACAAATATTGCTATATTTTCTAATAAGCTAGATGGAGAGATATATTGGTTACTATAGAATTATCTGAATCTTTAAATAACACTCAGATATTATTTTCAACTATTGTGGGAACAGTTCATGATATATAAGTCAGCTTAGTGGGCCCGGAGAGATAGCACAGCGGCGTTTGCCTTGCAAGCAGCCGATCCAGGACCAAAGGTGGTTGGTTCGAATCCTGGTGTCCCATATGGTCCCCTGTGCCTGCCAGGAGCTATTTCTGAGCAGACAGCCAGGAGTAAGCCCTGAGCACTGCCGGGTGTGGCCCAAAAACCAAAAAAAAAAAAAAAAAAAAAAAAAAAAAGTCAGCTTAGTGATCTTTTAGGAATATAGTAAGACAAAGTGGAAAAAGTATACTAAACTTTCACCTAGTTGTGAATTTAGCAAGTTTATTCAAGGTAATATAATCATTTTTTCTTTCTAGATAATATGCCAAGAATAACATTGAGCTAAAAATAGAATTGTATTTTCCTATTGTAAAACAAAGCAAATTCCCTAATCACTATATTTAGAGAGTACTGTAAAAGAAAAGAAGTAAAAAATGTCATTACATATTAGTTATATAGAGTAACAGTTTGCTTTTACTATCTTATTGTTACTACAATAGAGGTTTTATAGCTATTATTTGTGATTTAATTTGGTTGGGGAATTAAAAAAAGCCATATTAAACAAGCAAATTATATAGATTATTTATGAAAAATTATTATGTTTTGGAGATCATTACATGTTTATCAATTTTTTTTTAGTTTTGTTTTCTTGTCATACCTGGCAGTCTTCAGGGCTTATTCCTTGCTCAGCACTTAGGGAACACTTCTGGTGTGGCTCTGTGGAGCATATGATATAATAGGGACTGAACTTAGGCCAGTTGAGTGCAATGCATGTGCCCTACCCACTTAACTATCTCTGAAGTCCCAACAAATTTGCCATAACTTCTATCCCTGAAGATAATCTTCTCTGAACTTTTCATCTTGTTCTGATGTTTCTGGTGTGTATATTATATATGCAGAACATTTGATTTTATTATTTTATAGTTATGAATTTTATTTTACACAGAGATTTTATTTTATTTGCCTTTTAAGGTTTCAAGTACTTCAATGGCTAATTCTCAGTATTGAGGAAGTGAATAAAGAGTAAGGCATATCATTTTATAAAATTGTGTCAAAAATATTTAGTAGTTAATTGATTTCCTGGACCAAGACTATAAATGCTGTCATAGTGCTTTTCTTGTTAATTATGGTTATAGAATCAAGATATTTATTTCCTTATTTTGGGCATAAGAAAATATTACATTATATTACATTATAAGAGATGAAATGGATATTTTAAATTTTAAACTATAGAATTTATAGTGTGCATTTCTCATGGATTATAAGTGCACCACAAAGTACTCTGTTAGAAAAACCTTCATAGGATTAGTTGTAGCTCTTTACATAGGTCAATGTTAATGTAATTTTTTGTAGATGTTATATAGAATCCAGTCATTGAATATGTGATGCTTTGAAAAGTGAAGGAAAAATTATAGTTAAGAGAAGGCTAAAAACTCCCCAGAAGGCTATTGTACATCCTAGAGATCTAAAGTAAATTCAAAATAAAAAGCTTCAAAATAGTTAGAAAACAAGTGACTATAATATCCTTTTTTGGGATATTTTAATCTAATAAATTTTAAAGAATTAATAAAGTTATTAGAATGAAACATCTGAGATAGATTCACTTTGCATGGCCAAAGTTGTGAACACTCTTCAGGCTGGTACCAGAAATATTTCCATCCACTTCCCAGTTTTTATTTGTTTCTTGAATAATATTCTAGTGATCTTCTGAATGCTAGACATTCTCTTATTCAGCTGTGCTATAGTTTCTTTTATTTAAAAAAAAATACCTTCTTCCACTTAACAGAATGGATGAGAATCTTCAATTAGAGGTGAACTCTGTAGTGTTTTTATCAGGTAAAAGTATGACAAAGCTTCTAATTGGATACAAGAGAAATGCATGAATGAAAACATGTCTTGAATTTATCCTGCAGATGGCACTGGTGCTATTTAGATCAAGAGCATTTCTTGTGCTCAGCAGCTTTTAGTTCATTGTGCACACTGGAAAAGCTCCTATGAGCTAAGGAAACTAAGTAGCTGTCTTGCAGTATGTAGTCACTTATCTGTGCATGATTGAACCATACCGTGGTTCAACCAGTCCTAAGGTCAACTTTTCAATTAATGCATTCACATGGACAATAAAATTTGCTGTACTCTTTTTTTCTTTTTTTGACTAGGGAGGAGAGCTACTACAAAAATCATATTACAGAACTCCAGGCCCATTCTCATAGTTGTATCTGCAAAAATAATCCAACCTAGTCTGAGAACACATAGATATCACAGGAAAAGAACGGGTGGGTTTTGGGGTCACACCCAGTAGTTTTTCAAGACTACTCCCAGATATAAAATTGGAATTTCAGTGCAGCTAAGGGAACCAAGAGGTATTGAGAGTCAAACCAAGGTCAATTATATGCAAAGCAACTGCCTTAACTCCTGTACTATTTTTCTAGCAGCAATGTGAGATTTTGTTTAAAAGTAAAAAATGCTGGGATATTTATTCTGATAATCTTAAAAGTGAGCTCAGCAGACATTGAATACTTATTTGAGGCAATGTGTGTTACTAGATTATTATGTAGGATTCCAAAATGAAGCGGGGGGATTTGAGTCAAATAATCTAGTAGGATCTTCTTAATATTAGATTTAGATTAGTCAGGTTAATTAAAAAATATATATATTAAATTAAAATACCTTACCAACCGATTTGGATTTCTGTAACAAAATGGCAATGACTGGGTATCTTGTAAACAAAAGAAATTTATTTTTAGCATTTTGAAAGTAGGAAAATTGAGATCAGAGTATCTCTCTGATACTATGAGGAAACTCATGTAAGTTACAGACTGCTGGTTGTATTACACATTCCAGAGCGAATCAGGGTCTCTCTGGAATCTTCCTATAATGCACAATCCTTTTGTAAGAGCTCAATTATTATGATTCAGGCACTTCCCAAAGGTCTGCTTTCTAAATGCCATCACCTTTAAATGTTAGAATTTGTGTGGCTGGAGAAATAGTACAAGGGCTAAGATGTTTTCCTGGCATCCCAACAACCCTGGTTTAAATTTCTGGCACCATATTTGATTCTCTGAGAATCACGAGTGTTCACTTCTAAGCAAAGAATTAGGAATAAACCCCCTAAGCACTCCTGGTATAACCTAAACCCACCCAACCAAACCTTCCCAAATTAGGACATTTTTTAAAAAGAGCATGTATCACATAGTTGGCATAGTTGATCATACTACATTTTTTTCCCAGATAAATGGGAGTAAAATTATTAAAATAGGAAAGAAAAAATAAATAAAAGAAAAAAAGAAATGGACGAGAAAAAGGAAACAGTAGTGACAAGCAAATTTGTGAAAATTATTATATCTTTTTTTTTTTTTTTTTTTTTTTGGTGTTTTGGGCCACATCCGTTTTGATGCTCAGGGGTTACTTCTGGCTAAGCCTCAGAAATTGCCCGCGGTCCTTCCTTGGCTAGCACTTGCAAGGCAGACACCTTACCTCTAGCGCCATCTCACAGGCCCCAAATTATTATATCTTAAGGACCAATGAAATCCTTAAGTCATTGTTATAAGGTTTAGTAAGCTCCTGTTGCAAGTTGACCATTCTGTTACTTTATTTGTTTCCGAACACTAGGTGGCTTCAGATAGAGATTGTGCCTAAATAGGTGTCTAAATATGGAGAATGACAGTATTAAACAAAAATGGAGTTTTTGCACAGCTACCAATGTGGTTGCACAGTCCAGTAATAACAGGCTTTTGTGGAGCATTAGCCCTTGATGGGGTTGACTGATGGAGGGATGGAGGATGAGGCCTTTCTCCTCCAGCTAGGACCATGCGTCTGTTACCCTGTTCATCCGGCGGTTCTGAGGTGAATGTGGGGGGTAGAAAGCTAACAGGAAGTCAGGCTTCTGAAGAAAACAGCTTTTATTCCGTTGAAGAGGTTGAAGCCAAAAAAGCCCCAGAATCAGCCCCAGGAAAAAAGCCCCTCACCTTCCACAGACGTTGCTTTTATACATCAGAATCAGGAACCACCCTAGGGTGGGAGCAGAATGCCAGGTCACACCCTAGGGTAAGGCACAATCACAGATCAGGGCAGGATCAGTAACATAATAATCCCATGGAAATGTTTACATACACAACAGAGCATATTTTTGGCTACAAGAGAATCTGGAAGAAAGAGAAAGTGAAGGGAGAGTTTCTTCTCTCACTCCAAAAATAGTCCTAGTGATCTTAGCCTAAATACTAGCATGCCCAGAGTTTTGGTCAGATTAATGTCTCTGCAGAGAGCCATAGAAAAATGGTGAAGCAGGGTCATTGGTAGAACTGAACCGCGATTATGAATGATGGTGTGGCAGTGGTGTGGCTTTGGCAGGGCAGAAATTTGACTCCCAAGATTGTCAGATTTCAGTTGTGTGGCCCGGGTACCAGTAACTTTTCACAGCTTGGTTTACATCTCTTTTGCGGGCAGAGTGATTCGGTGGAGCTAGCAGGTTGCAGGCGTTGTGACTGCATTTGTGGGCATGGTTTCAGCTGCCAGGGCTGTCAGAAATATGAAAAGGAGGGTGGAGAGTTCCTGCTCTCACAACAAAAAAAGTCCTGGTGAATTAACCCCAAATACCAGCATAACTGGAGTTATGGTCAGTTTGGTCAGATTGATTTTTTTTTGCAAAGAGTCATAGAATAGTGAAGCAGGGACATTGGCAGAGGGTGACTGTGGGTAATGGGTGTAGCAGGAGGGGCTTCGGCAATGTGGAGAATTGTCCCACCCTCTTCTGAGATTTCTAGCTTTCTGCTTCATGGCCAGTGTACCTGTATTTACAAGTTACCTCTATTTGGAGAGCAGAGTGAGTCTACGGAGCTGCCTGGTACAGACATGGTGACAGTGTGTGTTCCAAAGTAGGACTCATTGATAAATATTTGGAGAAAACAAACCTCAACTATAGCTTCTAAGCTACTGTCATAAATGATGAATATATGACCAGTTCTTGAGTAAAGAAGGTGGGTTGAGGGCCAGAGAGATAGTATAGTGAGTAAGGTGCTTGCCTTGTATGTGGCTAATCTTGGTTTGATTTCTAACATTTTATATGGTAATCTAAGCACTAAGAGTAATTCCTCAGTGAGAGCCATGAGTAACCTCTGAGCATCACCAGTTGTGATGCCCAAAACAAAAACAAAACAAAAAAACAGGTGGGATAAAGTTAGTTTGAGATCAACTGTGAGAAGAGGAACTGCTTTCATCTAGAAATGACATAGGAAAGAAACAAAAAGGATTCCTAATTAGGGAACTGTTCTACTGAAACTGAATATCGAGGGTGATATTTTCTTGTGGATTTAATAATTTATTCAGAAAGTGTCATATGATATGTTCACTTTGATGCTCTGATTATTTAGGTATTCTAAAACATGATAATATAATCTACCTTTGCCTCAGTTTGGACTTTTATAACAAAAATACCATAGACTGGGTGACATTAAGAAACAAAAATTTAATTTCTTATAATTATGGGAACTGGTAAATTTTAGAATAAAATATAGGTAGATCTTATGCTGATTAAGACTTGCTTTGTGGTTTGATAACAGCCTTCTTGTATCCACACAGCAAGGAACAAAGAGATATGGAATTAGCTTTTTCTATTTCTTTTATAAAGGTACTAGTTCCATTCATAAAGGATTCATTTTAAGGTCCTTATGAAATTCCTAGGTCTAAATAGCATTTTGTTAGGAATTTGGTTTCAATGTATGAGTTTTTAATTTAGAGGGAAACGCTTATTCAGTCCACAGCAACTTTCGAATTCTGTGATTATTCTCTGAGTCTCAATTTTCTCATTTGTAAAATAAAGGTAAAGGGTACTTACCTCAGGTGTTTCTGAAGTAGTTAAGTATGCATTATACAGAACCTTAATAAATAATATTTCATTTATAGAGACCAAATATTAAATGTCATTGTGTATATTTATGTTTTGTGCTGATAATTCTGTAAATAAAGGTTTTTGTTTATTTTTGTTTTTGGAGTTTTTGGAGTAAAGAAGGTAGGTGGAGGGCCAGAGAGATAGTACAGTTGGTAAGGTTCTTGCCTGTGTTTGATCCCTGACATTTTATATGTAATCTAAGCACTATTAAGAGTAATTCTTGAGTGAAGAGACAGGAGTAACTTCTGAGCATCACCAGATGTGGTGCCTCAAACAAACAAACAAAAACCAACACCAGTGGTGTTCAGGAGTTACTCATGGCTCTGTGCTCAGGAAATATTCCTGGTGGTGTTAGGATGCCAGGGACTGAACCCTGGTTGGCCGAGTGCAAGAAAAATGCCCTACCTGCTGTATTATTGCTCTGGCCAGAAAAGTTTTAATTTTATTCAGAAACTAAAAGTTAGGTATTTTCACAGTTTTAAATATAATTAATATTAGGAAACTTAAAAGACTTGCTAAAGATGGTACAGGCTACACATTAAATTGGACATACTTAGCAGTTAATATTGTGTTTGAGATATACAATTTAATAATTGAATTTATATATGTGTTAGAAAATAAGTTTGATTTAGCTAGCTAACATGTTCACTGATATAGGCAACCTTAAAATTAAGATGCAACCACCACCCTTCTATGCCTGACATTTCACTTTTTAATAATTAAGTACATTTCAATAAGTCTGTGTAGCCAATAGGTGGCAAGGAGTAATAGCAGGATTTAAAGATGATTGGATGCCAGATGGCCAAGAGTTTAAACTTTAGTTTTTGGGTCACACCCAGCAGTGCTCAGGGGTCACTCCTGGCTGTCTGCTCAGAAATAGCTCCTGGCAGGCACAGGGGACCATATGGGACACCGGGATTCGAACCAACCACCTTTGGTCCTGGATCGGCTGCTTGCAAGGCAAACACCGCTGTGCTATCTCTCTGGGCCCGCCTTTTTGTTTTTATTGACGAGTAATTAAGATAGGTGGAATGACCAAAGGTCACTTGATAGGTGTGGTTGAAGGATAATTAAAGAAAAACTGTTATTGGATAAACATTTTCCAGCTTCCCTTGATAGACCTAGGCTAATGTTCTTGAGGTATCAGGGTTGGCTCTATAGGGAGATAAGCAAGAAATTTAGAATATTTAACTTTTAAGTAGAAGTTAAGGACAACTATTAATCCAAATGGTCAGTTGAGTTAATAATTAGAAACTGATAAAAACAAATATAAGCAAGTATAGATTTCTGAAATGAAAAAGATTTGAAGATAACAAGAAAGTTAAAATTTATGGGGACGTGCCTAGGTGGGACCTGGCTTAATGTTCTGCTCCCAGGCTACAATCCCACAGTCTACACAGCTGGAGGCTCTCCTTATCTGGCATTGTAAAGGCCTAACAATGAGGCAAAGAAAGCCTGCAAAAACTTCATCTTCTTATCTTGTCCTTGGCACAGAGAAAAGCATACTCCTTCGAACCATATCTTGCATACCATTGGGGACACCAAGACTGCTCACGCAGTTGCACTCAAGTGATAAATTGGTTTTTGACTAAAGCCCACACAGCCTAACCTAAGTATAAGGAGTGCCTTTGTTTGCAGTAAATGGATTCTACTGTACAGCCCCCCCCCCCCCCCGTACTTCAAGTGTATGTGTGTGATCACTCACTCTAGTTGTGACCATCTCTCTCCAACCAGTCCCGACTCCGCAGAGGAGTATCTTAGTTAAGGGGGACTTCAAGATGTTTGAGCAGGCTGGGCCACTGAGCTGGTGATCCTGAAAATAATTGAAGGTGGAAGACTCATCTTTGTTTCTTTTACAAAAGGGTGTATGATAAAAGTCCAAGGAACCACAATAACAAAGGAGATTAAAAAATAATAACTGGAGAAGAGAAGGTAATAACATATTTTATGTATTATATGTATATATTATATACATTATATGTATATAATGGCCAGCAGAGTATTAGAGAAGTGATCAGCAAGTAAAAGTGCAAAAGACAAGTAATTAAAATGACAGTAAAGGATTGAGAATAGGGTCTATGCAGTAGTTAAATTGACTACTAAGTGAATTTATGAAAGAGAATTGACTTGTTTTGAGGAGCTTGCAGTACTTGGAATGAAGAGAGAGCCCCAGCTCTCTTCCTTCCTTCCTTCCTTCCTTCCTTCCTTCCTTCCTTCCTTCCTTCCTTCCTTCCTTCCTTCCTTCCTTCCTTCCTTCCTTCCTTCCTTCCTTCCTTCCTTCCTGCCTGCCTGCCTGCCTGCCTGCCTGCCTGCCTGCCTTCCTTCCTGCCTGCCTGCCTGCCTGCCTGCCTGCCTGCCTGCCTGCCTTCCTTCCTTCCTTCCTTCCTTCCTTCCTTCCTTCCTTCCTTCCTTCCTTCCTTCCTTCCTTCCTTCCTTCCTTCCTTCCTTCCTTCCTTCCTTCCTTCCTTCCTTCCTTCCTTTCTTCCTTGTCTTGCCATCATTTATTTCTGGCTCTGTGTTTAGGATCAGTCTTGGTGGGGCTTAGGAAACCATATGTGGGTCACAGCAATTGAACAGTCATGGCTGTGTGCAAGGCCCTACCCATTGTACTATTTCTTTGACTCCTTTTTTTTTTAAAGTAAGAGAACATATTTATAGTCTTTGTAGTAGGTACCAATAAAATGGATGAAGACAAATAAAAAAGTGAATATGATGGAATAAGTAAGTATGAGAATAGATAATCTTTTCAGGAGCTTTGAGAGATTGATCATTCAGTTCAATGAAGATGGAGAGAAGGGTGACATGAATATATGTTTTTGAATTGGAATGCTGATTAAATCTTTTTGTTTCACAGAGATAATAGAGTTATTTAGGACTATTAGATATACTCAAAGTTCTCAAATAGGACACACAAAAGTCCTTTGCTTATTCCCCAGTTTAAATTTTCTCCATCCTCACATGCAGCATGGCATAATTTAGAATTGCTACCCAAATGCTATTCATATGTTTGTATATTCTGTATAGTTTTTTAAATATATTTTTTGGGCCACACCTGTTGATGTTCAGGGATTATTCCTGGCTCTGCACTCAAGAATTACTCCCTGGCAGACTCGGAGGATCATATGTGATGCTGGGGATCAAACTCAAGTCAGTTGTGTGCAAGGCAAAGATCCTATTCATTGTGCGATTGCTCTGGTTTCAATCCTGATTTACTTTTAAAGTGACTCCTCTTAGTAGCTATTGTTTGGGGAACATTAATTTCGTAAATCTATGATATTAGCTTGTTTTTTCAAAACTTCCATGTATTTGTGTGAAGACCAGACCCATTCATTTTGTATTTCATTCTCAAAATTATAAACAGCAAAAATTAAAATTTGTTTTTATCTTAGATCTTCATCTAGAACCTTCATTCACTTTTATTGGGGGGGACCACACCCTGTGATAATCAGGGGTTACTCCTGGCTCTGTGCTCAGAAATTACTCCTTGCAGCCTTGGGGGACCATATGGGATGTAGGCAAATGAATCTGGCTCAGGAGTGTACAAAGCAAATGCCCTACCTGTTGTACTTTTACTCTAGCCCCTGTTCTACTTGCTCTTATTCTGCTCTTATTCTTATTCTAATCTGCTCTTATTCTATTCACTTTTTTGTGGGGAGGGGAAATTCATACTTCAGGGGTCAGAGAGGTAGTAGAAGGGATAGGTTTGTTGGCTTGTGCTGACTGGGGTTTGATTGCTAATGCTACCTTTGGTCCTTGGACACCACCTAGAACGATCCCTAAATATAGACAGGAAGGAGAAAGTCTTAGCTTAGAGCACAAATGGGGCTTCGACATTACCCCCACCTCCCAAATTAAACAAATAAAAGAATTCTTCCTTCAGCTATCTTTATTCTTCAAGAAGAATTTAATGTTACTTTTATTGTTATTAGTGTTTTGATTTCTATAAAGTTCTCAAAATAGGCTTTAAGTCAAAAGCACTTTAAGAACAAGGTACATTTTCCAGATACCTTTTAATTTTTAGCTCCTAGCACAGGGTAGTTGCTTAATAAGTATTTTTTTTTTTGCAGATAATGGTCTTCATTTACCCCAAATAACACTTTTTTGTATTTAAAATATTTATAGCAATTGAAGATTACTTCATAAAGCAGATCTAGAGGCAAAGTTGATTTATAACTGCTGGAATTGATATTGCATCGGTCAAGTCACTAGCATGTGTTCATTGATTTTGCTATTTGACTTGGTTATGTCTCACATCTATTTTTTTGCTGTTGTTTATTTTTGGGGGGCCACACCTGGTGACCCTCAGGGGTTACTCATGGCTATGTACTCAGAAACCGCCCCTAGTTTGGGGGACCATATGGGATGCTGGGGGATCGAACCGCGGTCTGTCATAGGCTAGTGTGCAGAAAGCAGCCTCCTTATGCCCTGCACCATCGCTCTGGCCCCACATCTTCGTTGTTTTAATTTATGCTTCTATAATTTAAACTTTCCAGAAACTATGATCAGTACATGTATGACAATGATCTAGTAGACATTATGAAATAAATAGGCTACTTATTAGATAAGCATCTTTTTAGTTAAGTCAGTTTACATCAAAGTATCTTAGTTACTTCATTTAAAGTAACTTCTTTGATTTACAAGTGTCTTCTTCCACTAACTTTACAATTACAGTTCAGAATTAATCAGGTTATATTTGAAGCAATTATAATTCATGGAGAAACCCACTATATAAACGATCTTGGTAAAAATTCTTAGTGGTGTATAATATTTTTCAATGGATGACTCTACTTGACTAATATGAATTATAGCAACCAATCATCTCTGTATGTGAAAATCAACAATATATATATGATATAACTGATATGTATATAACTGTTATATATTTTTATAACTGTTATATTTAATATTTGACATTAAATAAATGTAGAGGCAGTTCCTTCAATGATTAACTCTCTCTTCTGATTTATTAGATGAGTTTATATTTCTATTCCTGCTTTTGGGGTTTGTTTGTATTTCATCTTTTGCCCAAAATATTACTCCCTGATCTTTGTTTTCTTCTTTCTCAGCTCCCAGAATTTCTCACCACTCTGAGTGCAAATACTGTCAGCATGTATTGATGACTTTCATGTTGTATGTTGACAATGCTACTACTCAGGAGGGGGAATGTGGCCAAAAAGACAGATATAACTGTCTATCCTTTCCATAGAATACGGCTCTGATAAGGAACATTTATTGGAACCTTTTCTGTTTCAGCTCCCAAGGTAACTTTGGTGTGTGTGCACATCTTACTTTTTATTCTTCAAGCATATACT
Organism: Suncus etruscus; assembly: GCF_024139225.1. Taxonomy (NCBI): domain Eukaryota; kingdom Metazoa; phylum Chordata; class Mammalia; order Eulipotyphla; family Soricidae; genus Suncus; species Suncus etruscus. The sequence goes on along the minus strand of NC_064849.1, from coordinate 44,386,399 downwards.
GAGTTTTTGAAGGTTGCCTAGCATTATATCCTAGGATTTTGCTTTTGTGAATTTCGCTTAGCATGCATGTAAAAAGAATAGTGGTGTTGACATTCTCTATCTTATTTATAATATTATATGCAGGGCCCAATGTACTGTGTAATTTAATTTTAAATAATAAATTGAATACAAATGAAAATAGTGTGCTGTCTTCCAAAATATATTTTATCGAGCATTTTTCTTGAGATTATTGAGACTATCAAACAACATTGTTTCAGAAATATAACCTTGCATGCTTCTCCATGTTTGATACTTTGGCAAGGCAATAGCTCAAAATAAAATGCAGTAAAATAATATTTTAAGTCACTTAATAATATATATAACTTTCTGTACTATTGATGTGTTGCCTAACCAATTTCTTACTTAACATGTTTTTAAAATAATATTTGTACTATTGTTTTATTTAAGCTACAGTCCTCATAAACAAAGGAAATATATTAATTAGAGTAAAAGCAAATAACAAGAAAAATAACATTACAATTAAAGCAGATGAAATCATATGTTTATAACCTTTATTTGAAATAGTTATCAAACATCTACTATTATAAAGATTGATAAATTTGACCATAATACAGTTATAAAATTTTATAAGAGGGGCCGGAGTGGTGGCACAAATAGAAAGGTGTCTGCCTTGCGCATGCTAGCCTAGGACGGATTGTGGTTTGATCCCCCAGTGTCTCATGTGGTCCTCCAAGCCAGGAGTGATTTCTGAGCACATAGCCAGGAGTAACACCTGAGCATCACTGGGTATGGCCGAAAAACAAACAAAGAATTTTATCTGAGATACCATAAAGCATATAAATATTGAAAATCATTTGGAATCTCTTATTTGCTTTCTTGTTCATTTTCTCTGAAAGTTTCTATTGAGTAACTATTTTACAGGTACCACGTTAGATGCCAGAGGTCTAACAATGTGCAAATGAATAAATACCTTTGCACCAGAAATCTTTCAATGGATTTATAGTCAAAATACATTTAAAATCAAACAAAAATAATGAACCCAACAGGAAAGTAAGCAAAGGAAATAGTGGGTAACAAAGGGAAAATATAAATGGTCAATGAGCAGAGCTTCTTTTAAAAACTTAAAAACAATTCTAGTAATTACTAGAAGATATAATGAAAATTGGATGAGCAATTACTTCATTACGTTGTAAACAAGAAGATTGCCAAATCCTATGATTGTTTTGAAATCCATACCAACTTGGTAGTTTTAACCATTATTTATTATTAGTTGACATTGGTAAAGCCACTTTCCAGGATATACTCTAGTTTAATCGTATATGCTACAATTTTCAGAAAGTAATTTATACTTCCAGATACGTATGCTATGAACCAAATGGTTATGTCCCTTCAAATTTCTATGTTAAGGCTCTAATCCACAATGTATTAGCATTTGGAGATGCTTCCTACAGAAATAATTAGAAATATATAAAGTCCTGGCTGTGACTTCTAAATTCTTATTATAAGAAAAGAGCTTGTGAAAGATGTAAAAGAGAGAATATGCTTTCTCTCAGTTTGGGAGGACCAATTGTGGAAGAACTATCTGTCAACCAAGAATAGAGCTCACAGAGCTCTCCATGACCTGGCATGGAGACCTAGAATTTCAACCTTCAAAACTTTGACAAATGTAAACTTTTGTTAGTGAAGTCATTTACTCCGTTATATTGTTAAAATGATATTAGCTACAAATACAATATCCTATTAAAAATAGTACATTCATTGAGTTTTGTAGTATTTTTTTTTTCAATGACTAAAAATGGAGAATAAGGCGAATAGGCAGAGAGTTTTTTTTTCCCACAGGGAGGCCCATAGAATAATGCTAAAGGCATGCTGTGCTGGAGATTTAACTCACAGCCTCTTGCAGGTTAGTATATGCTCTATCACTTTAGTTGTTCCTTTCTCACACAGAGAATTTTAGGGAAATGAAAACACTCTGATACTAAATCTTATATAGTTGTTGAAACTCATAGAATATACAACTCCAAGAATGACATCTAGTGTAAACATAGACTTTTTAAATTAAATCTTTTGTTTAAGCACCATGATTACAAACATTTTTATAGTTGGGTTTCAGTCACTAATAGAATATCCCCCCTTCACCAGTGCAATGTTCCCACCCCCAATAACCCCCTCCCTCCTTCTCGTCCCCTACCTGTATTCAAGACAGGCATTCTACTACAGTTATTTGTTTTTAAGTTCAGTAAGCATTTTTTGTCTTTCTTAAAGGATGTGTTAAAAAATACAGTAGAAAAGGTGTGAAAGTGGCAATCGCCGTTGTTTGCATGGGCCCAGCAAAATATGGGGAAAATGAAAAAAAAAAAATCCTTGGCATGATTACAAAAAAGCCTCACCCCAGAAGTTTATTGGTATGAGACAGACTCTGGGCTCCAGGCATACCAGTCTATCCAACCCCTGAGTCATTCTCCATGGTTCCGGTAAAACTTTTTCACACTTTAGCTTATTGTTGGTGTCAGGTTCCTGTATTTAAAGATTCTGGATTCTGTGTATTTCCTTTATCAAAGTCAGGTTGATGTGGAGCATCCTCTAGTTTCACCTCACCATTAGACTTTTAATGATCATGATGTGTCACTATCATTAGATTTATTCATTCTAACAAATGCACCACTATGTTTTTTGGATATTGGCATAAAGGCCAAGGATGCCATGTGTGGGGGCAATAGGCAGGCATTGGGAGATCTCTTTACCTTTTGATCAATATAACTGTGAGCCTAAAACTTCTTTAAAAAGTAGGAGAAGCTAAAACAGAATATAATAAAAATGGAGATAAATCAAATACTACAGTGGCTAGTTAAATAAAATGTGATATATCTAAGACCAGAGAGAAAATACAGAGGTTAAGGCACTTTCCTTTATGTGGCTAACCTCAGTTTTATCCCTAGCTTTTCATATGTTTTACCAAACATTGCCAGGAATGATCCCTGAACACAGAGCCAGGAATAAATTCTGAGTACTGTTACGTGTGGGTCACCTCTTCCCTCAATAAAATGAAATAAAATAAAATGTAACAAAACTATCATGTATCAACATTAAATTATTGTAGTAAGTTTGTATTGCTAGTATAAAGTTTATGCCTAGAAGTGTGGAAGAAAAAATTAAAATATGATCAAATTAAGGTCAATTTTAAAAATCTGGTAGAAATTACAGTGAGAAACTTGAATACTATTTCAACTTCTTTGGGGGTAATTAGTCTTTTCACATTTCCCATTTTCTTTTTATGTAGTCTTGGGAAATTATTGTACGATTTTAGGAATCAATTTCTTCTAGAATATCCAATTTATTTCCAGTTACATTTCTATTGTAAATTTCCCTTCCATTTCTTATTCAATTTATTAGTTTTTCCTTTCTTAGTGAGATTAAATAAAATTTATCAATTTATTATTTCACAGAACTAGCTCTTGAATTTATATATCATATTATATTTTTAATTTTTGTTTGCTTCTTATTTGACTTTTATTATATTTTCTTCTTTATACTCTTCATTCATATTTCTTAGGTGTAATTTGAAATTATTTACTTGTCTTTTTTACAACAAAAATATTTATTGTTTTTTTAAATTTATTTTGATTATACATTTTTCTTTTAGTATGTTTTTTGCCTTTGGATTTCATAAGATCTGACAGTTCTTATCTTTGTTTTCATTTGTGTTTAGACTTTTAAAGTATTAACTTTTTTCTTATTGATTCAAAATTCAGAAACATGTTGCTAGATGTTATTGTAATCAGATAAGATGCTTGATTATATCAATCTTCATAAATTAACGAATATGAATTTTATACAACAACATGTAGACTGAGTATAGTTAATCATTATATATTGTCCATTCTACCTTTTATTACACCTTTTAACTGGAAATATATATTACCTAGTCTAGGTATGGCTTTTCTTTTCTTTTTCAGGTTACTATTTGCTTATATGATATAGTTTTTCAAACTATAATTTGAATTAATCATTATTGTTGGACCTTGAATCAATTATTGGAGACAGCTAAGATTTGTGTATTTATTTATAATCTATCAATAATAAAAAATCAACAAAAAATTTAATCTGGTCTTTGACAATACTTGCTTGGCTTTTTTTGTGACTTTTTTTTTAAATTTATTTAAACACCTTAATTACATACATGATTGTGTTTGGGTTTCAGTCATGTAAAGAACACCATCCATCACCAGTGCAACATTCCCATCACCAATGTCCCAAGTCTCCCTCCTCCCCACCCGACCCCCGCCTGTACTCTAGACAGGCTCTCCATTTTCCTCATACATTCTCGTTATTAGGACAGTTCAAAATGTAGTTATTTCCCTAACTAAACTCATCACTATTTGTGGTGAGCTTCCTGAGGTGAGCTGGAACTTCCAGCTCTTTTCTCTTTTGTGTCTGAAAATTATTATTACAAGGGTGTCTTTCATTTTTCTTAAAACCCATAGATGAGTGAGACCATTCTGCATTTTTCTCTCTCTCTCTGACTTATTTCACTCAGCATAATAGATTCCGTGTACATCCATGTATAGGAAAATTTCATGACTTCATCTCTCCTGACAGCTGCATAATATTCCATTGTGTATATGTACCACAGTTTCTTTAGCCATTCGTCTGTTGAAGGGCATCTGGGTGGTTTCCAGAGTCTTGCTATGGTAAATAGTGCTGCAATGAATATAGGTGTAAGGAAGGGGTTTTTGTATTGTATTTTTGTGTTCCTAGGGTATATTCCTAGGAGTGGTATAGATGGATCGTATGGGAGCTCGATTTCCAGTTTTTTGGAGGAATCTCCATATTGCTTTCCATAAAGGTTGAACTAGATGGCATTCCCACCAGCAGTGGATAAGAGTTCCTTTCTCTCCACATCCCCGCCAGCACTGTTTATTCTCATTCTTTGTGATGTGTGCCATTCTCTGGGGTGTGAGGTGGTATCTCATCGTTGTTTTGATTTGCATCTCCCTGATGATTAGTGATGTGGAACATTTTTTCATGTGTCTTTTGGCCATGTGTATTTCTTCTTTGTCAAAGTGTCTGTTCATTTCTTCTCCCCATTTTTTGATGGGGTTAGATGTTTTTTTCTTGTAAAGTATTGTCAGTGCCTTGTATATTTTAGAGATTACCCCCTTATCTGATGGGTATTGGGTGAATAGTTTCTCCCACTCAGTGGGGGGCTCTTGTATCCTGGGCACTATTTCCTTTGAGGTGCAGAAGCTTCTCAGCTTAATATATTCCCATCTGTTAATCTCTGCTTTCACTTGCTTGGAGAGGGGAGTTTCCTCCTTGAAGATGCCTGTAATGTCCTGGAGTGTTTTGCCTATGTGCTGTTTTATATATCTTATGGTTTTGGGGCTGATATCGAGGTCTTTAATCCATTTGGATTTTACCTTCGTACATGATGTTAGCTGGGGGTCTAAGTTCAATTTTTTGCAAGTGGCTATCCAATTGTGCCAACACCACTTGTTGAAGAGGCTTTCCCTGCTCCATTTAGGATTTCCTGCTCCTTTATCAAAAATTAGGTGATTGTATGTCTGGGGAACATTTTCTGAGTATTCAAGCCTATTCCACTGATCTGAGGACCTGTTCTTATTCCAATACCATGCTATTTTGATAACTATTGCTTTGTAGTACAGTTTAAAGTTGGGGAAAGTAATTCCTCCCATATTCTTTTTCCCAATGATTGCTTTAGCTATTCAAGGGTGTTTATTGTTCCAAATGAATTTCAAAAGTGTCTGATCCACTTCTTTGAAGAATGTCATGGGTATCTTTAGAGGGATGGCATTAAATCTGTATAATGCCTTGGGGAGTATTGCCATTTTGATGATGTTAATCCTGCCGATCCATGAGCAGGGTATGTGTTTCCATTTCCGTGTGTCCTCTCTTATTTCTTGGAGCAGAGTTTTATAGTTTTCCTTGTATAGGTCCTTCACATATTTAGTCAAGTTTATTCTAAGATATTTGAGTTTGTGTGGCACTATTGTGAATGGGGTTGTTTTCTTAATGTCCATTTCATCCTTATTACTATTGGTGTATAGAAAGGCCATTGATTTTTGTGTGTTAATTTTGTAGCTTGCCACCTTGCTATATGAGTCTATTGTTTCTAGAAGCTTTTTGATAGAGTCTTTAGGGTTTTCTAAGTAGAGCATCATGTCATCTGCAAACAGTGAGAGCTTGACTTCTTCATTTTCTATCTGGATTCCCTTGATATCCTTTTCTTGCCTAATCGCTATAGAAAGTACTTCCAGTGCTATGTTGAATAGGAGTGGTGAGAGAGGACAGCCTTGTCTTGTGCCAGAATTTAGAGGGAAGGCTTTTAGTTTTTCTCCATTGAGGATAATGTTTGCCACTGGCTTGTGGTAGATGGCCTTAACTATATTGAGAAAGGTTCCCTTCATTCCCATCTTGCTGAGAGTTTTGATCAAGAATGGGTGTTGGACCTTATCAAATGCTTTCTCTGCATCTATTGATATGATCATGTGGTTTTTATTTTTCTTGTTATTGATGTTGTGTATTATGTTGATAGATTTACGGATGTTAAACCATCCTTGCATTCCTGGGATGAAACCTACTTGATCGTAGTGGATGATCTTCTTAACGAGGCATTGAATCCTATTTGCCAGGATTCTGTTGAGGATCTTTGCATCTGCATTCATCAGCGATATTGGTCTGTAATTTTCTTTTTTTGTAGCATCTCTGTCTGGTTTAGGTATCAAGGTGATGTTGGCTTCATAAAAGCTATTTGGAAGTGTTTCTGCTTGTTCAATTTCATGAAAGAGTCTTGCCAAGATTGGCAGTAGTTCCTCTTGGAAAGTTTGATAGAATTCATTAGTGAATCCATCTGGACCTGGGCTTTTGTTTTTGGGCAGACATTTGATTAATGTTTTAATTTCATCAATGGTGATGCGGGTGTTTAGATATGCTACATCCTCTTCCTTCAACCGTGGAAAATTATAAGAGTCCAAGAATTTATCCATTTCTTCCATGTTCTCATTTTTAGTGGCGTAGAGTTTTTCAAAGTAGTTTCTGATTACCCTTTGAATCTCTGTCATATCAGTAGTGATCTCTCCTTTTTCATTCCTGATACGAGTTATCAAGTTTCTCTCTCTCTCTTTCTTTGTTAGGTTTGCCAGTGGTCTATCAATCTTGTTTATTTTTTCAAAGAACCAACTTCTGCTTTCGTTGATCTTTCGGACTGTTTTTTGGGTTTCCACATCGTTGATTTCTGCTCTCAGCTTTGTTATTTCCTTCTGTCTTCCTATTCTTGGGTCCTTTTGTTGAGCATTTTCTAGTTCTATTAGCTGTGTCATTAAGCTACTCAGGTAAGCTCCTTCTTCCTTCCTGATGTGTGCTTGCAAAGCTATAAATTTTCCTCTCAGTACTGCTTTTGCTGTGTCCCATATGTTCTGATAGTTTGTGTCTTTATTGTCATTTGTTTCCAGGAACCTTTTGATTTCCTCCTTGATTTCATCTCGGACCCACTGGTTATTGAGCATGAGGCTGTTTAACTTCCAGGTGTTAAAGTTTTTCTTCTGAGTCCCTTTGGAGTTCACAAATAATTTCAGAGCCTTGTGGTCAGTGAAGGTAGTCTGCAAAATTTCTATCCTCTTGATCTTATGGAGGTATGTTTTATGTGCCAGCATGTAGTCTATCCTGGAGAATGTCCCATGTACATTGGAGAAGAATGTGTATCCAGGTTTCTTTCTAGGCCTCTTTCTTCCATTTCTCTCCTCAGGTCTAGTATATTCTTGTTGGGTTTCAGTCTGGTTGACCTATCCAGTGTTGACAAAACCGTGTTAAGGTCCCCCACAATTATTGTGTTGTTGTTGATATTACTTTTCAGATTTGTCAACAGTTGTATTAAATATTTTGCTGGCCCCTCATTCGGTGCATATATGTTTAGGAGAGTGAATTCTTCCTGCTCTACGTACCCCTTGATTAATATAAAATGTCCATCTTTGTCCCTTACCATCTTCCTGAGTATAAAGTTTGCATTATCTGATATTAGTATTGCCACTCCAGCTTTTTTATGGGTGTTGTTTTCTTGGATAATTTTTCTCCAGCCTTTTATTTTGAGTCTATGTTTGTTCTGACTATTCAGGTGCGTTTCTTGTAGGCAGCAGAAGGTTGGATTGAGTTTTTTGATCCATTTAGCCACTCTGTGTCTCTTAACTGGTGCATTTAGTCCATTGACGTTGAGAGAAAGAATTGTCCTTGGATTTAACGCCATCTTTATTTCGAAATTTGGTGTGTCTTTTGGGTAGTCTTGTCTTAGATTAGGTCTTTCAGTTTTTCTCTTAAGACTGGTTTTGTGTGTGTGAAGTTTCTGAGCTGTTTTTTTGTCTGTGAAACCATGTATTCTTCCGTCAAACCGGAAAGTGAGTTTTGCTGGGTGTGGTATTCTGGGTGAAGCATTCATTTCATTCAGTCTTGTCACAATATCCCACCACTGCTTTCTGGCATTGAGTGTTTCTGGTGATAGGTCTGCTGTAAATCTCAGGGAAGCTTGCTTGAACGTGATTTCCCCTTTTTATCTTGCTGTTTTCAGAATTCTGTCTCTATCTGTGGGATTTGTCATTGTGACTAGGATGTGTCTTGGGGTGGTTTTTCTGGGGTCTCTTTTGGTTGGTACTCTTCGGGCATGCAAGATTTGATCACATATATTCTTTAGCTCTGGAAATTTCTCTTTAATGATGTTCTTGAACGTTGTTTCTTCCTGGAAGTTTTCTTCTTGGGTCTCTGGGACTCCAATGATTCTTAAGTTGTTTCTTTTGATCTTATCATAGACTTCTATTTTCATCTGTTCCCATTCTTTGACTAATTTTTCCATTGTCTGCTCATTTGCTTTAAGTTTTTTGTCTAATTTCTCCTGCTCTATGGAATTGTTATGTATCTCATCTTCCACAGCACCAAGTCTATTCTCAGCTTCTGATACCCTGTCCCAGAGCTTATCCATTTTGTCATTCACTTCGTTTACTGACTTTTTCAGTCCTGTTAGTTGACATGTTATTTCAGTTTGGAGTTTTGTGATTTCTGTCTTCATATTTTCTTGGTTCTTATTAGTGTTCTGTTCAACTCGATCCATGGTTTCTTGGAGTCCATTGAGCATCTTCCATATTGCTAGTCTAAAGTCCTTATCTGAGAGGTTGATTAGTTGGTTGGTCATTATCTGGTCCTCAGAATTGTCATCTTCATTCTCTATGTCTGATGCTGGCCTGCATTGTTTCCCCATTGTCACACTTGTATTGTGGGTTTTTCTACGTGTTGTGGTGGTATTCATTGTCTATATGATGCAGGCAGCACACTCCTCTGGCTCCTTTCTTTCTGGATGGGCTGAATTGCCTGTAAGGGAGGGGAGTCCTCCATGGATGAAGCCTCACACTGGGTCAAATCTTAAGCCCGAGCATGCAACAGAGAAGACAGTCCAGAGAGAAATGTTTGCTTCTGTGATATAGCACCGTACTTAGTGTAATTTTTCCTTCTTGTTGCAATGGTGTTCTTTCCTTAGAAAGAGTGCAGGGCCGCGTAGCGAAGCGGAGCGGCCGTGCTCCGCTGGAGCCTCTTTTTGCCCCACTCGCAAGAGTTTCACGGAAGAGGACAGTAGACAGACATATACCTGTCAAACTCATAGTTTTTCACAGTTAGGCCCCACTGGGCCGGTGTACTTTCGTGGATTTTCCCCGCCTGTTGTCACACACAGGGAGCCGGCTTTTGCAAAGTTATGCCAGTTTTCATGCTCTGTAGTCCCTCCCTTTTTTTGGTGACTTTTAATTCATAAGGGCATGCCATTGATATTTAACGAAATTACGGATATACAAGTATTTATTATCATTTTGTTTTTCTTCAGTTTGTTTATTTTGTTGTTGTCTTTATCTTTTCTCTTATACTTTTCTAGTTACCTTTAATATTATGTTTGTATTTCATTAAAATTGTTCTAAGGAAAGGCAGTTTTCGGGGGACAAGTCAATGGACATTAAGAAAAATGACAAATAGAAGTCTTTGGAGAAATGAATTCTTCAAGGCACAAATGTTATTGCCTTATCAGTTTACCTGCCTAGACTTATGAAATATGTTGGAGAAAAGACTCATAAAACTTAAGATGGAAATGCTTTAATATTATTATTAAGTTTGGACTACAGTCTATGGATTAAGTTTTAAATAGAAATATGAGAATTTTAAACTTTTATTTTAGGTACATTTTCTGTTATTCAGCACATATTAGGAAATCTAGAAACACACAAGATATGCTTTTTGGGTGTATGCAACTATTTCAAGAAGAAAATATGTATTTTTGCTCATAAAACCTACTTATACATATTACTGGTGGTTGATGATAGAAATTGCATTTTGTATATGTAACACATTAGTGTATTTATATATTTTTAAATTCTAGATACAGATATATTTTGGAAACACATAAGGAAATGTTAAGGTGCTGAAATTAGAAATCAGCAAAAAAATTTAATCTAGTCTTTGACAATACTTGCTCTACTTTTTCATTTCCCCTGACTTCAGAGTCTTAAGAAATTGGAAAGCTTCTATCAGGCCGAAAGACAGATGATACCTATTTTAACATTTATCTCAAAGTATCTTTCTGACTTCTTTAAATAAAAGGGATGCCTATTGGGTAAGTCATCAGTCACCATTGCCTTTTCCACTACTGGTGTAAGAGATGAAGTCGGTAAAACTGAGTATCTGCACAGCTCAGCAGATTAAAGAAACTTTTGACATATTAATGAAATTCATCACATAGTTTTCACTCCAGAATATTTACTAATTTTTACCCTGTACTCCTCTTCTTGTTTGTAGAAAGGAAATGGATGTAATGTCAGACAGACTGCATTCATCTATGCAGTTTTTCATCAATAATATTTTTAACACAAAACCACACATTTTAACACAAAGCCACATTTCCCAATTGCAATCTCATCTAGAGCGTGATTTTAAAACATTGAAAGGGAAAAATTTTGTCTTCCATAGAACATGGTACACATTTACTGTTACATGACAAATTTTCAGAAGTGAAATTAAAATGGGGATGATAAGTGAGACTTATGTTCCCATGTTATTCTCTCTGAGTCCACTCAATTCTTTTTTCTTCCATTATTAATATCCTACTTCCACCATCAGTTCCTGTTGTTCATACTACATTTATTAGAAAAGACATATGTTCAGTGCCTATCAAATCAGAGCCCCAGATCTCAGAGAGCAGTCTTGTGTTAACTGTAGATGTGAATCCACATTATAAATAATTTAAAATGAAGTGAAATATAGAGGTCATGTGTTTTTTTCTGCACAAAATTCTTTCATTTAGAAAATATATGAAGATATAAGGTACATAAACATGTTTTATAGAGCAACTTTGTGTTCAAGGGGTTCTGATTAATAGGAAAGACTTAGAAAACATGCCATTTTAATGCAAAATAATGCTATCACAGAGGTAAATAAAGATATCAGGTATATGAAGATTCAGATACCAATTAAATAAAAGTATTAATTCTGAACTCTTGAGGACAGAGATCAAGGAAGGATCATAAAGTATAAATGATCAAAAGAAGGGTAGTAATAACAACATTCAAGAGTATTTTAGATAGCGTGTATGGTATGTGAAGAATTTATCTATTACTTGGGAGCAAAAATTGTTGCATATTCTTAGAGAATAGAGTGAGCAGAAGGAAGTTTGGAGAACTGCTGGCAAGGGAAAGCTGAACAGGATGCCAATTAGCATGGACAATCAGTTGCTGTTCCTAATGTTTTGTTTTGTGTTTTAGTATATTTTCTTCATAAAATTTCTGAGCCAAATTTTATTACCTAATTTTTTTTGGTTTTTGGGGGCCACACTCGTTTGATGCTCAGGGGTTTCTCCTGGCTAAGCACTCAGAAATTGCCCCTGGCTTGGGGGGACCATATGGGACACTGGGGGATTGAACCGCGGTCCTTCCTTGGCTAGCGCTTGCAAGGCAGACACCTTACCTCTAGCGCTACCTCACTGGCCCCTTTATTACCTTTTTAATAAAAGGAATCTAAGCTTGATAACTTAGAAGAAAAACCAAAACATCTCAAATTTACATGGGCATAAATTAAGTGGGAGAGTCAGGATTAGAACAGGATTAGTATGATAGAAAGTGGATGATAAAGTAGTTTGAAGATCTTGTATGGTATGGAAATTTAAATTTTATGTCCCTTAAGGTGGAATTTTAAGAAATAGCATTTCAAATGATAGGAAAAAATTAGCTTATCTGATAAAATGAAAGAAGCAGTGGTGTTTTCAGAACTTATTTTAGTGAACATTAGGTGAAACACAGTTGTTAGCATCAATTATAGTTTGCTCTGGTTAGTAATTGGGCAGGGACACAATATAATTCAATTGTTCCATGCTTACTCGATAAAATAATCTAAATAGAATTAAACTTACTCATGTTTAAACAGAATTAAATTAAAATATAGTTTAGTTTAGGAGAAGCACCCTGAAAATACAGCAACAACAACAAAAAAACTAAAGTGAGTTAGTTTAGTGCACTATTCAGTACATTCTCACTCACTGACATTTATACAAATCAAGAACAAAGACCAGCTCAAATACATCTGCATAGCAATGCCTTTATGATCATTTAGGGTTGATGTAAACACAGAATTTAATAAACTGCAGTATGACACAGTAACTGCTTTAAATTGTTAGGACTTGGTGAAAGATTGAAAATTTGTATAAATTTGAAAGAAATCCATAAATTTATTACTATCAGATGAAGGCCAGTACATTACTGGAACATATATCTTAAAATCATCCCAAAACAAGAAATACTGTAACTTGTAGTTCTACAGGAATAAACTATAAATCAAGAGGTGTCCATATATAAGACCCTATGATGTCTTTGAACTACGTGCACAGAAATTCAATTAATGCTAAAAACCACAATGTCCTATTATGTGGTTAATGCCTGCATTTATTTTCTTTTCTTAAAAAAATGGGTGAAATTATTCATAAAGAAGACAGTCTGGTATGTTAATTTGTCCTATATTGTCCTTTATTTGAAAGTGTGTGTTATTATAAAGGGAACCTTACACTAAACAATAGCTTAAAAAGATTTTTTTCCTAAACACAAAAGTAAAGAATTAGTATTTATCTGAGTTCTGTATTTAAAGGTGAAGACTATGGGTTTAATGGACTAGTTCTGTCTTTCTAACTTTAATTTTTCATTTTTTTACTTACTAGCTGGGTGATTGGTATAAATTATTGAACATGTAAGTCCTCAGTTCTCTTAGTGGAAATGGGAATGAAACTCCCTTGTACCTGGAACTTGCATGAAGATTAAATGTGAAGACACAGGCTGTTTGGCTCATGAAGACACCCTCTTCTTCCCTTAGAGCATCACATAAAAATCATTTGGTTTCAACATCTGGTTGCTGCCAAAGCAGACAGTGCTGTTGAGAAATGTTTGTTTAAAAATAATTAAAGCTGATTAGCAAGTGTAAGTCATAGACTTTTTAGAAATATTGCTTTATATTCATATTAGTTATTTATTTTGAATCAGTGTAGCTATATTTCTGCCTTTCTTAAAATTGTTGCAGTTAATCAAGAGATTTTTAAAGTAGATCGGCTTATTCTTGAAGAGGCTTCTAGTGAATGACTTATGAAGGTTTTTTTTTTTAACCTCTACATGTTTAGTTTTAAACTCTTGCTTATGAAAAAAGATTGGTGCTCAGTGCCAATTTTCAGGATAAAGTGCCATCTCACTGTCTCTTCTACAACAGAACTGGTTTTGAAATCAAACCAAAAGTCTTTATAGATGCCTAGGACAACTTTGCCAAGAACTGAGGCCAGGCGCTTTTATTTTTTTGCTCCCAATTTATTTTTCTTTCCCTTGCAGCTGACTTTGGGATCTGTAATTTACGGGTTACCATGGAAACACATCACGTGTGTGAGTTCCCATGGCAAAAGTGCCACTCTATGAATGGTGAATATTTTAAGGTGGCACTATGCAGAGACTGGTTCAGTTTGAAAAGCATTACCAAATCTTCCGATTAAAAGTCTAGCAATGACTGTTTCAATGAATTAAAAAACAGTTACCTAATTTACTTCTTTATTGACTAGAATATGCCTTCTTCGATAGAAAGAGCAGGTTCTTAGTGTGGGTATTTTACAGTAACATTTACATTTTGACCAGAACATATTGATTTCTCCCCCACAAATAATGAATGTAATATTAGTAAAAATACTGAAGTGATAGGTTAGTGTTAGTTTTACGAAGTCAAAGGCAGCATTGGTACTTTGAAACACTCTTGCAAAGTAACTCCTAACATACTGCTTTTGTAGTCAATATTTTTTTTGTTGAGAAGTCAGCAGAAAATTCCATACTGCAGGAAAAGTAATACACTAAAATTTATTCTCATCATCCTGTGAATAGTGTTATATATTTTACAAATATTATTTTATTACAGTTATTTAGTTTTAAATGTGTTTTTCGATTATAATCCACCACCTTTATACTTTATTAGACAGAAAAATGTATAAATATAGTACATCTGAAAATTGCCAAAGAACATTGTGAAGATACATAATTTTAGTTGTACAGATTCTGGAAAAGTAATAATTATATATTAATTAGTGTTTTTTTCTTGTTTTGGTATACATCATGCTTGGCACGACTCACAAAAGAGATTTTTTTTTAAATAATTAAAAGGCTCATTTTCAGAATACATGAAGAGATATCTGTTGTTTTAAATAGCTAAAAATTCAATTTTAAATTACAATTTATGTGTGAGTGTCTAGAATTCCCATTCCAATTCTGTTTTCATAATTTAGATATTAATTAAATTAGCTTACAGGATTTATTGACCTATAATGTTTAATTTTTATTCTACTCTAGCCACTTTGGATAGCTCTACTTTTCTAACTTATTTTTATATGTGATGCTCATAAATACAACTTCAGAAGATTATTTCTTCTTATTTTAGTAGATTTTGTCAAGAAGACTTTGAGATCTCATATGATACTTATAGGATTTCCATTAAATGTTAGAAAAAATACCTTGAAGAAAGATATAAAGTCACTAACTTTTAGAGACATTCAAAACCTTCTATGATATAAATGTAAAAAATGTTCCACTTTCCTTCTCCTTTGCTACTTGTCTTGAGTATAAAGGATCCACAATAAATAAGTCATACGTTTTTGTTAGGTTTAATTTGCTGACAAAACTATGCACAGAGCTAAAGAGTGACTGAGTAGATGTTTAGTAGAACAAGATAGACAAATTATGCAAGAAATATGGTAACTGGAAAGATTGGTAAAATCAAGAATTTCAGAGAAAATGCTAAAATGAGTCCAGAGGGAAAAGTTAAAAAGGCAGAGAAACATTAATAGGAAGAGGAAAAAAATTAACAGAAATGAACAGATGGCAGACAGTCATTCTAGAATACAGCATATCTGAAGTATCACGCAACACATCTCTAAAAATGTACTTGATTGTACAGTCATTAATTTGTGTGTGTGTGTGTGTGTGTGTGTGTGTGTGTGTGCCACACATAAGGCTTAACTCCTTGCCTTGTGCTCAGGGATCACTCCTGGCAGGGCTTGTCAAATGTGATGCTATACTGGAGATCAACCTTGATTGGTAGCATGCAAGGCAAGTGCTTTCCCTGCTTTACTGTCTCACCATCCGGATCCTTTTATTTATTTATTTTTCAATAGTAGGCTAATCTCAAATGTTCTGAAATTTGTATAAGATTCAGTGTTAGTTCTCCCCTCCCCCCCGACCAGTGACGCAAAATAGTTTCTTGAAGAAGGGTACTAATACTAAGGAGAATGTGAGCTGTGAAATGAAGAGAATTGGAGATGAAAAACATCGAGGAGGATTTGAGGAGAAGGAGACAGAAGAGGAGAAAAGTGTAAAAGAAGATTGGTAAGAGAAGACAGCAGGAGAATGAGAACGAAAAGGAGAAGGAAGAGGAGTAGGCATGGAGAGAAAAAAAGAAAATTTAACTCTATTCTTTTGACATTCAATTTTGTAAAAACAGGAAAGGAAACCATGAGGCTAAACTAAAGTTAAAAGACATTTTTTTCTGTAAAAGAAGAGAAAGAAACAATACAGTGACCCGATTGGAAAAGCATTTTAGAAATACTACTTTACAATTGTTTTTCACATTGAGAGTTCTAGGCAGCTTTGAAGATATACATATCAGAAAAAGTGTCTAATGACCCTGAGAATTTTGAAATGAGTTTTTCTCCATAGGAATAGTAAAATTCATTTAAGTAGTGTTAAAGTTTAGGAGTTTTTAAACTAGTGAAAGTTCGTCTAAGACAAGATATCAAAATTTTGAGAACCTCAACAATAATAAATTATTAAGCTGTGTTAGCTAGTAGAATAGTTAGCTTTTGAACTTCTTAGCTATTTATGTTTCAGAAACTTTCCTTGGTTCTTGTCATGATGGTTTCTCTCAGCTACACATTTATGTTCCATTAGAAATGGATGAGAAATGTTTCTTTCCAAGGATGTATTTTGTAGAAAGAGATTGCTGTTGGGAATTTATTTTCTTCTTAAGTGTACAAACATAACACTGTTGAGCTTAGTTTAATATTGATGAAAAAACATTGAAATCAAATTTTTCAGTACCTCATTTATAATAAGAATAAATGACTGTTTGAAGAGGTGATAGGGTGAATACATTTACATGTATGTCTATGCAGACCAGAAGAAGAAGAGATAGGCCTCAATGTTGGTTTATTTATGTGATTGTTACCCTTCTTTGGATCTGGTATTACTAATAAAAATATAAAAATACCTGTTAGAATAAAACAGGTAAGTATAGGTAGATAGCAATATACAGAGCTTTTCTTAATACTTTGAAAATATATTAATTTTGAAAATATATTTATTAGAATAAGTAAGAGTAAGAAATAAATGTTTTTGGTTTTAGGGTCACACCCAATGACATTCAGGGGTTACTCCTGGCTATGCACTCAGAAATCACTACTGGCTTGGGGGACCATATGGGATGCCGGGGATCGAACCCTACTCCATTCTGGGTCAGTCACGTGCAAGGCAAGAACCCTACCACTTGTGCCACCGCTCCAGCCCCTAAAAAATTTTTTTTTATTTCATCTTCGTTGACTTTTTTCCTGACACATTCTTTCTTTAACAAATTTAATTGACTTCTGTATTGCAGTAGAGTGTCTTTTATTTATACTGGATTCAGGGAGGTGGTAAAGTGGCACTGGCAAATTTGGGGATCTGATTTTCCAAAAGTACCTGCAGTTCTACTCGATTCTACAATGACTGTTAGGCGGATCACCCCTCCACTGTGTCATCCCTCTCCATGGCCAAAGCAAAAAAAACTAGCAGTAAACTGCAGACACTCTTTCTTAGTCATGATTTCCTGGTAAGTAGCATCAACATAGCCATAGACATAGGAGCTCCCAGAGTCTCCAGTGGCAAAGGGCTGTTTTACCATCATACCTCCCATGGACACTGAGTATACCTGCCCTTCTTCTTGGGGATCCCAGCTCGCAATGATGATTCCTGCCTTCAGATCTTCTCGGTATTGGTAGCACATCTCTTTAAAAAGGCTGGCTGCTCTGTGTACCAGAGGAGGTTCATTCAGTTCAATGACAGTGGTGGTTCTAGAGTCAGCTTCCAGAACTACACCCACATTGAACTGCACACCATGTTAGTTGTCCCTGTGGAGACTTCCCGACTTTCCCAGTCTGGGGTGAAGGTCTCCGGCCCCCATGCAGGTTCAGTTCCCACACTTCGTCCAGCTACTAAGGTGGCCACCATCTTCCTCATCCAGGGCTGTCATAAAGCATCTTTCTAAGAAAGCTATCCTTCTAAGAGTTTGAATCTTGCAGTTCTTTCAGCTCTGCCTTACTGTTATGATATTGCTGATGAGATAATAGGTGGCAAGAAGGACACATTCTATAATCTGTGATTAATTCTTAATCTTTTAGTAGTATTTTGTCCCTGGGATGACCTTCACAAGTGCTTTTTTACTTTTTACCCTTTCCTTAGGAAGGTTAACAAGGGCTAAAGTTGAATATTACCCTTCTATCTATAAAATATAAGACTCTAATAATAACATTTATAATGGATTGCACTTATTTGCTGTGGTTTATTGGGAAATGAATACATTCTAAGCTCGCTGCAAAGACACTGGTCACCTAATGGCATTCCTGAAGTTTAAAATGTATAAAATAATGGGGGCAGGATGCAAAGTTCATACAAAAAGTTTACCTTTTTTTCTACATGCCAGGTAGAATTTCAAACATTAAAAAACATCATTCATAATAGTATTTGAAAGTTCCATATTTAACAAAAACAGGGACAACTTACATCAATAAAAGACTATAAAACTGATGAAAAAGATCATAAAAACATAAACAAATGAACAAGTAATTTCAAGTTCATTGATTAATAATGATTTTCAAAAGATAGGTTTTTATTTTCTTTCAAAGTGTTCATAAACATCCCTTTTGTTTGTATTAGGAGCCATTGTGAGGAGCCACTAAATTATGCTCAGTGATGTGTTTTTGCCATCTAATACCAGCTTTCAGTGTCTTTGTTGTGGTAATGCAAAGGAATTCTAACCTAGGTCTTATAACTTTTGATACTAAATGATTATTGATTCTTGGATTGCCCCCCTCAAACCACGTCAACTTTTATTAGTGCTTCTTTTGTAGTTGAAAACATTGAACTTAAAGCTTTTGACTTATTTAATGAAAAGCATATGAATACAAATTTCTAAGATATAAAAGGCTCTTAAGAACCATAAAATATCTAATAATGGTTTTCTTTGCTTGATCAAAGATCTCCACAGGAAGGAGATTGGCAATTTAGTAGGTGGTACTTCTCCTGCAGAGCCAGAACTAAAGCAAAACTCCAGGAATCCAACATATCTCAGGAATGGTTATCTTTTTAATGAAAAATGGGACAAATTAGGTATTTATGTATGGTATTAAAATATTTTTTTTAAACTACTCAGGTGTGCTAGTTAAAATCCAGTTTGGATAATTACATTCTTTTCACAGAAATTCCACCTACAATTTTAACTGCTGACTCCAATTTCACCAACAGTTTGAGTTCTAAATAGTCTAAATAGTCTTGACATTCATTGTTCTTTGGTTCCATTTCCCAATGGCGGGTCAATGCCTCCCTTTCTTTCTGTAGTTGAATAGGATGAAATAGCAAAGGAAAAAATACTTTTGGTAATAATTAAGTGATTTGAAATGAATGGCACTATATTAAAATGATGTAATACATACTAAAAACACAATCTGATTATATAAATTTTATTTTTTTATTAATCTTCTGTATTAAATAATTTGCATCTGAAGGAAAGACCTCTCGAAGACATTCAGGATCAGTTTACCCAAGTTGTTTGAGATAGGATAGACCTCCCGATGATGTTCCAAACAGGTCTCCCCAGGATGTTTAGTGCATGGAATGTTAAAGCAAGATTTTAAAAAAGCAAGGAAAGAAAACACTTTGCTGGGAGTAAAGGAAAAGAGAAAGACATTTCCACAGTCACAGATTAGAAATTCAGAGCAGAACACCTCCTCTCTATTTGTTTTACCTTTTAATAATTTTAGACTTCCTTCCTTCCTGTTCCTTCCAAAGCTACCTCCCAAAGGAGTGAAGATACCTTGGTGTCTTGGGTCTAAAATGTTGGTCGTATCTAGTGTTTCCAGTGTTTTCCATGGTCATTGCAAACTGACAATAGGGTGCTAACAGGTATAATTTGATATGTCACATTATTATTTTGATCATATAATGGGCCAGAGCTGGTTCAGAAATCACTGGGAACTAACACACATTTGCTCCCTGGTTGCAAAAATAGGAGAGACTTTCAGAGGTGGTGGGGCAAACTTCCAGTAAATTTTTATTTTCTTAAATTACTACTATTCTCCTACTAGATGGATGTTTGTGTTTGCTTCTCTTCCAACTTATTTTATACTCTCATAGTCAACCATTAGCTCTGTAATTACTTAACACTATATGACACAAAAACATTTAAAATAGAGCATCTTTGTTTTTGATATATAAGTTATCTTCTCCTCATCATGTGAGTCCACATTCTCTCCTTTTTTAAAAATAATTTTGTAAAAATGTAATATACAGTTACAAAGCTGTTCATGGTCAAGTTTCTGTAATACAATGTTCCAAAACCCATTGCTTCACTAGTGCAAATTTCACCTCCTTTTCTCCTCTTAAAGCCCAAAGCTATTATCAATTTAGAAGATAAGCCTTTTGGGAAACAGATGGATGGTATAGTGAGCTTTCAGGGGTGTGGCTGGAAAACAACAAGAAAAGGAGGAATTTTTTTCCTTTTTTTGTTTGTCTTTCAATTTTCATTTTTATGCCATATTCACTGTGCTTAGAGCTTACCTCTGACTCTACCTGTTTTGTCATCATCATTCTTTTCTCCCGAAATCTCAGAAAAACACATTATTTTCTCCTATTATTTCTTCCTTTATAATGTATTTAGTATGTTTTCATATATTAAAACCTCCTAAAATGAAAATGTGTAATGAATTTCAGTTTTTCCTTTATGTCTATATTCTGAATAAAAATTACTAATCAGAATAAAGTAAATCTCTTTGAAACAGTGAAGGGATTCTGCTGTTCCTCAAACTCTCACTGCAAAATAAGTTCTGGTAAATGCCTGACATGGCACTGGAAAGAAAAATGTCACAAAGGAAAGATTCCTCTTAAAGTTTATTGAGTTTTATAAATGAAGAACTTTTGTTATCTCAATTCTGACCCAGTAATCTTTACCTGAAAATGTTGCTTATCTCTCCTGGGTAACATTGGTTCAGGGTGAAATTGAATTTTATTGTCAAATACAAAACATTTAAACAAAAAATAGACAAATTAGATATTTAAAAGAGTTCACAAATTATTCATAAAATTACTCATAAAACTTTTAACACTATTCTTAAAACACTATTTTAGGATATGCTATATAGATTAATTTTTAATATTAGTGAACTATTTGTATATAGCAAGTCATACTTTTTCTTTTCCCTATAATTTGATGATTTTAAGTGTTTGTAGTCACACTTGTTATGGTGTGCTGAGTAATATACCTTATTGGCACCAATGATTTTACTTGCTGAGCTTTGAGAGTTTATCTAGTGATGTGTGGTGCCAGGAATGAACTCAAATACTTGTGCATACAGGACAGACATTGTACTACTGAACCACATCCTGGCCTTGCACTTTTAAGACATGCACAGACAACAGTGAACTGGGTTTTCTATGAAAACTTTTGACATATAAGAAATGCAGAGCTAGCTGGTCTTTACCAAATTTTGATAAGAAAAAACAGTATTAAGCTATTTCAATTGTTTTCTTCATAGACCCTGAGTATGCAGAAACTCTCTACTAAGGTTGCTAATATTATTTCTCAAGATTCACACTATTATATATATTCCCCCAAATTTTTTGACTCTCAGTATTAAAAGAAATTGACACTAGGCCAAAGAGAAATTTACTGTTAGCATGTGCACAAGGGAGATTGCACAGAATAGCTTATCTTAATAGGGTCCCCAAACACAAGATAGGAAAAGTTTTTAATTGAATAGAGGCAAATAAAGAAAGGAGTGACATCTGAGGAAGTAAGATTAGGGAACACAAATTTAGTGTACTGAAGATGCTCTACAAATACCATGATAAATCTCTCTCTCTGTCTCTGTCTGTCTGTCTGTCTGTCTCTGTCTGTCTGTCTGTCTGCCTCTCTGTCTCTCTCTGTCTCTGTCTCTCTCTGTCTCTCTGTCTCTGTCTCTGTCTCTGTCTCTCTCTCTCTCTCTCTCTCTCATCACTATGCCAGTTAATACTATGGGATTACTCCTGGCTCAGCATTCATGGATCACTCCTGGCAGGCTCTGGGGATCCTATGGGTTGCTAGGGATTAAACTCATATTGATCCTGTGCGAAGCAAGTGTCCTACCCACGTGTAAAATTGCTCAAGTCTCATACCATGATAAATTTTCATTCCCAGATGGTACTTCTAGTATTAAAGTGAGGAAATGTTAATAAAGGATCAGTATAGGGTCTAATTTTTTTATGGAACATTTGAGGACAATTATTTTATGCTGGATTTCTTGTAATGCTCATTGTATTTCCACACTCCTAGCTGTAGCTTAAAACCTTTCATTAAAGGTGATAAATGCATAACAGTGGTTACTGTGATTTAAGGCAGGATAGGGACCTAACATAGTTTCTATTTTATCTCACCATTAACAGAAAATGCGAGTAGTTCCCAAATACTTAGAAATAACTTTTTTTTCCCAAGAAAATATGCTCCTAAAATAAAAATCTGTGACTGTATTTGTTTTATTGCCAAAGACAGTCTCTAGAAGGGATAAGACTAATACATTTCTGTTGACTGAAGAATGTTTTTCTTCAATGTATTTGTAAGGACACATTACTTGGTTTGAAAAATGATTTTCACAAATCACTTGTCTACTTAAATGTTGGTAATAATAACTAACCCAAATAATACATGCAAAAAGTGACAAAATAGTGTTAAATCTTTTTATGAAGATACAAGTGGGTAAAAATAATTCTGAGAAAAAGGTGAACACAATCTCTAAATTCTAGTAGTGTCTTTACTTTGGGAGAAACAAAACTTATTTTTTATTTGAATGAATATATGTAAAATATGTATCATATAATAAATTAATATTTTTAATATTTCAGGAGCACAGTTGACAAGTGTGTTATGTTTGTTTTGAGGTAACACTTGTTGATAAAGATGCTAAGAGGATATTCTTGTTCTTTATGTGGGGATACCTGGTGGTACTTAGGGGTCAATTTTTTTCTCTAAAATTATTGGTCTACTTTAAAATTCTAATTGTTAGGGAATTATATTTGGTAGAAATTACCCTTCTTTAATGTTAGACTAATGTATAACAATTTGCCGGTGATAACAATAAAGTCAGAAAAAATGGTTTAACTATAAGGTTTTAAGCAGTTATGTTTTCTTTTCTTTCTTTTTTCCTTTGGTATTTGGGCCACACCTGGTGATGCTCAGGGGTTACACCTGGCTACGCACTCAGAAATTGCTCCTGGCTTGGGTGACCATATGGGATGCCAGGGATTGAACCCAGGTATGTCCTGGGTCAGCCACGTGTAAGGCAAATGCCCTACTGCTGTGCTATCGCTCTGGCCCTTTAAACAGTTATGTTTTCTATTGAAACTAAAAACAATATTTCGTTTCTTTTGAGAATACAAATATGTATAGAATTGTCCAGTCATAAGTAAGCATCTTGATAATGAAATATTCACAAAGTAAACATATGGAATGATTGTCAAAACTAGAAATTGAATTAAAACCTTAGAGAGATTTGAGACAACAAACTTACCTTGATTTTGATGTTAGTTGGCAAATAATACTTTAAACTAATTTAAAAAAAGGAAAGACATAAACAAACAAATAAACCAAAAAAACTCCAATCTACTCCATAATTGAAGTTCTCACTTTATACAGGAACTATCACATTATTTTGTGTAGACAATGTTTTGTAAGAATGCTAAACAATTTAATACAATCTGCCTGGATTTCTTTTAGCCCCATGGGGCGAGGCTTATTTTCATGCTTTTAGTGTTGAATAAAGTGGAAAATATGCTTCTCATAGCCAATGCTTTTCCTCAATTACATACCAGTTGAACACTCCTGAAATCCTTTGCCTTTTTGGCCTTCTGCTGCTTCTGCTTTGCCAATTCCCATGCCTGAGTGAGTCTATTCTCTTTCTGTTCTCAAAGCTACTGACTATTGCTGGATTCACTATAATTTCATGCTAGATGTTCACTGGTGCTGATAAATCCTTTGTTTTGTCTATTGTTGACTTCAGTTTTGTTTCTAGAAGTTGGAGCTTTAATTTATCAGAATTCAGCATCAGATCTTTGCCCCAATATTTAATAATCGATTTGCTTTGTATTTATTGAGAAGTATAAATTCTTCTAATTTTCCTATTTTATACTACTTTTAATATATTTTGCCCATATTAATGTTCCACTTAGTCTTTTTATTTCCCTAATAATGCAACAATATTATTTACTGAAGCTTAGTTTTTTTTATTATTTTTGAGATCAATTTCTTTATTTAAGCACCATGGTTACAAACTTGTTTGTAATTGGGGTTCAGCCATAAAATGCCCACTCCCCCTTTATCAGTGCAACTTTCCTGCCACCAATGTTCCCCACTTCCCTCCTCCCCCATCCTGCCAGTCTTTGAGGCAGGCATTGTATTTCTCTCTATCATTGCCTTTTTAGTTTTTAGTGTAGTTATTTCTCTTACTGTACTTACCACTGTTCGTGGTATAAAGCTTAGCTTTCTTAATGGCCGATTTTTATATTGTTAGATCTCTCTATACTTGGCTATATTTCACATTCTTTTATGAATATTTCTACCACCTTTTCTTCATCATATTTCACTACTTATTTTTCTGCTAAAGATTATTCTCATTTCTTCTTGGATGGGTTTTTTCCTTTCCAAACTGAAATATCTGAATGAATATTTTTTTTATCACCTTGGCATATCCCTTGTACTAAACAGGTTTTTTGTTATAATAAACCCACAAATACTTCTATTTTTATTTAATCTTATCTTTCACTTAATTATTTTTATTTATATTATTTTTAAATAAAGTTTTCTATTTCTAAAAATTTACCTAAGACTCATAAGTGAACTTAAGTTCCTTTGATTATGTGTAGTTAAGATTTTTAGTTGTGGAGTAAGAAATGGCTGGATGTGGCTGTTTCCAGGCAGAGTGCTGATTGCTCTACCTGCAGAGTCTCCACCCGGCTGTGCTCCTTCTGAGGAAACTGAGGACCTGAAGGGAACCCTGTCCTACTCTTCTCTGTCTTTCCTGAACTCTGGAAGCTCTCCTCAGAGCCCTGGGAAGTGAACCCCAAAAAAACTACATTCGGAAGCTAGCCAGCGAGCCAGTGAGTGAGTAAGAAATGGCTGCATGTGGGGGTTTCCAGGCAGAGTGCTGATTGCTCTACCTGCAGAGTCTCCACCCGGCTGTGCTCCTTCTGAGGAAACTGAGGACCTGAAGGGAGCCCTGTCCTACTCTTCTCTGTCTTTCCTGAACTCTGGAAGCTCACCTCAGAGCCCTGGGAAGCAAACCCCCCCAAAACTGAAGCTACCCAACAACTCTCCTCAGAGTCTTGGGAAGCGACCCCAAAAATACAGCATTCTGAAGCTGCCAAGCAAGCGAGTGAAAACTACGCCTGTCCAGTGGGGCCCAACTGTGAAAAACTGTGAGTGCTGCCTGTGTGTGTCTCTCTGCTATCCTGCTGCGTGAACCTCCTGAGAGTGGGCTGAAAAGAGGCTCCAGAAGACACTTAGCTCCACTTCGCTACGCAGCCGTGCGCTCTTTCTAAAAAAATAACACCATCACAAGAAGAAAAAAAAACACACTAAGAACTGTGTTGGATCACAGAAGCAAGAACTTCTCTCCAGACTGTCATCTCTGCTGCGTGCTCGGGCCTAAGATTTGATCCTGTGTGAGGCTTCATCCACAGAGGACTCCCCTACCTTGGAGGCAAGCAGGCCCATCCAGAAAGGGCGGAGCCAGAGAAGTGTGCTGCCTGCATCATATAACCAATGAATACCACCACAACACGTAGAAAAACCCACAATACAAGTGTGACAATGGGGAAACAACGCAGGCCGGCATCAGACATAGAGAATGAAGATGACAATTCTGATGACCAGTTAATGACCAACCAACTAATCAACCTCTCAGATAAGGACTTTAGAGTAGCAATATGGAAGATGCTCAAAGACCTCCAAAAAACCATGGATAGAGTGGAACAGAACACTAATAAGAATTAAGAAAATATGAAGACAGAAATCACAAAACTCCAAACTGAAATAACATGTCAACTAACAGGCCTGAAAAAAATCAGTAAACGAAGTGAATGACAAAATGGATAAGCTCTGGGACAGGTTATCAGAAGCTGAGAATAGACTTGGTGCTGTGGAAGATGAGATACATAACAATTCCATACAGCAGGAGAGATTGGACAAAAAACTTAAAGCAAATGAACAGACAATGGAAAAATTAGTCAAAGAATGGGAACAGATGAAAATAGAAGTCTATGATAAGATCAACAGAAACAACTTAAGAATCATTGGAGTCCCAGAGACCCAGGAAGAAAACTTCCAGGAAGAATCAACGGTCAAGAACATAATTAAAGAGAAACTTCCAGAGCTAAAGAATATATGTGATCAAATCCTGCATGCTCGAAGAGTACCAACCAAAAGAGACCCCAGAAAAACCACCCCAAGACACATCCTAGTCACAATGACAAATCCCACAGATAGAGACAGAATTCTGAAAACAGCAATATCAAAAGGGGAAATTACATTCAATCAAGCATCCTTGAGATTTACAGCAGACCTGTCACCAGAAACACTCAATGCCAGAAAGCAGTGGTGGGATATTGTGACAAGACTGAATGAAATGAATGCTTCACCTAGAATACTGTACCCAGCAAAACTCACTTTCCGGTTTGACGGAAGAATACATGGTTTCACAGACAAAAAACAGCTCAGAAAATTTATAGACTCAAAACCAGTCTTAAGAGAAAAACTGAAAGACCTAATTTAAAACAAGACTAACCAAAAGACACACCAAATTTCGATATAAAGATGACGTTAAATCCCAGGACAATTCTTTCTCTCAACGTCAATG
Source organism: Suncus etruscus (assembly GCF_024139225.1). Lineage (NCBI taxonomy): Eukaryota > Metazoa > Chordata > Mammalia > Eulipotyphla > Soricidae > Suncus > Suncus etruscus. Next base: position 44,359,668 of record NC_064849.1, on the reverse strand, counting down.
GACTAAGTGCACCAGTTAAGAGACACAGAGTGGCTAAATGGATCAAAAAACTCAATCCAACCTTCTGCTGCCTACAAGAAACGCACCTGAATAGTCAGAACAAACATAGACTCAAAATAAAAGGCAGGAGAAAAATTATCCAAGCAAAGAACACCCATAAAAAAGCTGGAGTGGCCATACTAATATCAGATAATGCAAACTTTATACTCAGGAAGGTTGTAAGGGACAAAGATGGACATTTTATATTAATCAAGGGGTACGTAGAGCAGGAAGAATTCACTCTCCTAAACATATATGCACCAAATGAGGGGCCAGCAAAATATTTAAAACAACTGTTGACAAATCTGAAAAACAATATCAATAACAACACAATAATTGTGGGGGACCTCAACACTGCTTTGTCAACATTGGATAGGTCAACCAGACTGAAACCCAACAAGAATATACTAGAACTGAGGAGAGAAATGGAAAAAAGAGGCCTAGTGGATATATATAGGACACTCCATCCCCAGAAACCTGGATACACATTCTTCTCCAATGTACATGGGACATTCTCCAGGATAAACTACATGCTGGCACATAAAACATACCTCCATAAGATCAAGAGGATAGAAATTTTGCAGACTACCTTCGCTGACCACAAGTCTCTGAAATTATTTGTGATTTCCAAAGGGACTCAGAAGAAAAACTTTAACACCTGGAAGTTAAACAACCGCATACTCAATAACCAGTGGGTCCGAGATGAAATCAAGGAGGAAATCAAAAGGTTCCTGGAAACAAATGACAATAAAGACACAAACTATCAGAACTTATGGGACACAGCAAAAGCAGTACTGAGAGGAAAATTTATAGCTTTGCAAGCACACATCAGGAAGGAAGAAGGAGCTTACCTGAGTAGCTTAATGACACAGCTAATAGAACTAGAAAGTACTCAACAAAAGAACCCAAAAATAGGAAGACAGAAGGAAATAACAAAGCTGAGAGCAGTAATCAAAGATGTGGAAACCCAAAAAACAGTCCGAAAGATCAACGAAAGCAGAAGTTGGTTCTTTGAAAAAATAAACAAGATTGATAGACCACTGGCAAACCTAACAAAGAAAGAGAGAGAGAGAAACTTGATAACTCGTATTAGGAATGAAAAAGGAGAGATCACTACTGATATGACAGAGATTCAAAGGGTAATCAGAAACTACTTTGAAAAACTCTACGCCACTAAAAATGAGAACCTGGAAGAAATGGATAAATTCTTGGACTCTTATAATCTTCCACGGTTGAAAGAAGAGGATGTAGCATATCTAAACACCCCCATCACCATTGATGAAATAAAAATGGTAATCAAAAGTCTGCCCAAAAACAAAAGCCCAGGCCCAGATGGATTCAGTAATGAATTCTATCAAACTTTCCAAGAGGAACTACTACCAATCCTGGCTAGACTCTTTCATGAAATTGAACAAGCAGAAACTCTCCCAAATAGCTTTTATGAAGCCAACATCACCTTGATACCTAAACCAGACAGAGATTCTACGAAAAAAGAAAATTACAGACCAATATCGCTGATGAATGCAGATGCAAAGATCCTCAACAAAATCCTGGCAAATAGGATTCAATGCCTCGTTAAGAAGATCATCCACTACGATCAAGTAGGTTTCATCCCAGGAATGCAAGGCTGGTTTAACATCCGTAAATCTATCAACATAATACACAACATCAATAACAAGAAAAATAAAAACCACATGATCATATCAATAGATGCAGAGAAAGCATTTGATAAGGTCCAACACCCATTCTTGATCAAAACTCTCAGCAAGATGGGAATGGAAGGAACCTTTCTCAATATAGTTAAGGGCATCTACCACAAGCCAGTGGCAAATATTATCCTCAATGGAGAAAAAATAAAGCCTTCCCTCTAAATTCTGGCACAAGACAAGGCTGTCCTCTCTCACCACTCCTATTCAACATAGCACTGGAAGTACTTGCTATAGTGATTAGGCAAGAAAAAGATATCAAGGGAATCCAGATAGAAAATGAAGAAATCAAGCTCTCACTGTTTGCAGATGACATGATGCTCTACTTAGAAAACCCTAAAGACTCTATCAAAAAGCTTCTAGAAACAATAGACTCATATAGCAAGGTGGCAGGCTACAAAATCAACGCACAAAAATCAATGGCCTTTCTATACACCAATAGTAATATGGAAGAAATGGACATTAAGAAAACAACCCCATTCACAAAGTGCCACACAAACTCAAATATCTTGGAATCAACTTGACTAAAAATGTGAAGGACCTATACAAAGAAAACTATAAAACTCTGCTCCAAGAAATAAGAGAGGACACACGGAAATGGAAACACATACCCTGCTCATGGATTGGCAGGATTAACATCATCAAAATGGCAATACTCCCCAAGCATTATACAGATTCAACGCTATCCCTCTAAAGATACCCATTACATTCTTCAAAGAAGTGGATCAGGCACTTTTGAAATTCGTTTGGAACAATAAACACCCTAGAATAGCTAAAGCAGTCATTGGGAAAAAGAATATGGGAGGAATTACTTTCCCCAACTTTAAACTTTACTACAAAGCAATAGTTATCAAAACAGCATGGTATTGGAATAAGGACAGGTCCTCAGATCAGTGGAATAGGCTTGAATACTCAGAAAATGTTCCCCAGACATACAATCACCTAATTTTTGATAAAGGAGCAGGAAATCCTAAATGGAGCAAAGAAAGCCTCTTCAACAAGTGGTGTTGGCACAACTGGCTAGCCAGTTGCAAAAAATTAAACTTAGACCCCCAGCTAACATCATGTATGAAGGTAAAATCCAAATGGATTAAAGACCTCGATATCAGACCCCAAACCATAAGATATATAGAAGAACACATAGGCAAAACTCTCCAGGACATTGAGACTACAGGCATCTTCAAGGAGGAAACTGCACTCTCCAAGCAAGTGAAAGCAGAGATTAACAGATGGGAATATATTAAGTTGAGAAGCTTCTGCACCTCAAAGGAAATAGTGCCCAGGATACAAGAGCCACCCACTGAGTGGGAGAAACTATTCACCCAATACCCATCAGATAAGGGGGTAATCTCTAAAATATACAAGTCACTGACAGAAATTTACAAGAAAAAAACATCTAATCCCATCAAAAAATGGGGAGAAGAAATGGACAGACACTTTGACAAAGAAGAAATACAAATGGCCAAAAGACACATGAAGAAATGTTCCACATCACTAATCATCAGGGAGATGCAAATCAAAACAACAATGAGATACCACCTCACACCACAGAGAATGGCACACATCACAAAGAATGAGAACAATCAGTGCTGGCAGGGATGTGGAGAGAAAGGAACCCTTATCCACTGCTAGTGGGAATGCCGTCTAGTTCAACCTTTATGGAAAGCAATATGGAGATTCCTCCAAAAACTGGAAATCGAGCTCCCATACGATCCAGCTATACCACTCCTAGGAATATACCCTAAGAACACAAAAATACAACACAAAAATCCCTTCCTTACACCTATATTTATTGCAGCACTATTTACCATAGCAAGACTCTGGAAACAACCAAGATGCCCTTCAACAGACTAATGGCTAAAGAAACTGTGGTACATATACACAATGGAATATTATGCAGCTGTCAGGAGAGATGAAGTCATGAAATTTTCCTATACATGAATGTACACAGAATCTATTATGCTGAGTGAAATGAGTCAGAGAGAGAGAGAAAAACGCAGAATGGTCTCACTCATCTATGGGTTTTAAGAAAAATGAAAGACATTCTTGCAAGAATAAATTTCAGACACAAAAGAGAAAAGAGCTGGAAGTTCCAGCTCACCTCAGGAAGCTCACCACAAAGAGTGATGAGTTTAGTTTAGAAATAACTACATTTTGAACTGTCCTAATATTGAGAATGTATGAGGGAAATTCAGAGCCTGTTTAGAGTACAGGCAGGGGTTGGGTGGGGAGGAGGGAGATTTGGGACATGGGTGATGGGAATGTTGCACTGGTGATGGGTGGTGTTCCTTTTATGACTGAAACCCAAACACAATCATGTATGTAATCAAGGTGTTTAAAAAAAAAGTCTATATAAAACCAAAAAAAAAAAAAAGATTTTTAGTTGTGAAAAATAGAAACCAATTCTAATTTATTTAAACATGAACCATGTTTACTGTTGAGTGTTGGGAAGCTCAACAAATTCAGGGGAACAATGAAAATCTAAAATATAATGCAATTCTAGGGTCTTTTAAAGACTATCTGAAAAAAGCATAAAACATAAAGTAATATAGGACTACTTTTCTTCACTTACCTACACAATATTGGAATAAGTTGTATTTTTACATGAAACTTCAGAATTTTATTTGAAATCAGCTTCTTCTTTAGTTCTGTTCTTATTTCATCTCTATACTTTATTTTTTTAATATTTCATTTTTTGTTTTAAACGTTGTGACATCTTGATATTCTTTTTTTTATTTTAAATTTTTTTATTTTTAATTATGAGAACAAAGATGCAAAGAAAGAGGACAAGGAAAAGTTACAGTGGAAGGACAATCACCCATAAACAGAATTCTAGAAGTCCCCTTGCTGATATCTTAACTTTGAACTTTCAGCCAAAGAACATTAAGAAAAATAAAAGAGAACCCATGTACAATTACTTTGTCCCTCAAGCCCCCAGATTGTAATACATAATATTTCTTAGCAGCACATCAAGCAATCTAAAGCCATAAAACTTACGTAACTCCTTAAACATTGAAGGCATAGTACTTTTTTTTTAATAATATAATTTTTATTTTGATCATAGTGGCTTACATATTGTTGACAATAATATTTTAGGTATATATTTACATAAAATCAGGGGGGATTCCAATCCCTAAATTGTCCTCCTTACACCTCCGTTTTTGTCCTACCTCCCATTTCCTCTTCCCTCACCCCCAGGGCGTCTAGAACATGTGGTCCCCTCTGTATCTAGCCTATTACTTAGTAGTCTTGCATCAGTTTGGTCTTGACGCCTCCCTTATTTCCCCCTCTAAGTGGGGGCAGGGCTAGCTAGTTCAAGTTGCGTGGTTTTGCCTGAAAAAGAGAAAATAAATAAACTGGGGGTAAAAGTCTAATACCCCAAAAATGGGCAGAATCCTTCTAGAGGTTCTTATCATCGATTTGGGAAATGATATTCTTATCACATAGACTAGGTTATAAAGTTATATGAACTAAATATTATAGTTTTATAGAAATTAATAAAGAAAAACTTAAGTGTAAAATTATGTCCATAATTTAATATTTCTGAATTTAAATTATTAAGTAAATAATACGGAATAATTTGTACTTGATGATTTTTGATATGCATATATACACATGCATAAATATACAGGCTATTATTGAAGAAAGATAATAAAATAGTTTCAGTTTCATTCACCTTACAAGTTTAGTAATTTCTTTCTTCACTACTCTTAATTTTCTCTGTGTTTGATTCAAAAGTGTTCTATGTTAGAAAGTTTATGTTCCTGGTAAGAAGAAGCTTAGAGGACTTCTAGTTGCTAATATTATAAAAGTATGTAGAAGTAGCATAGCAATATAAATAGAAAAATATCTTGATTAACAGAGAATCTTATATCTGGCCTAGAGATTGAAGTGAACCATTGATGATGAATTGGTACATTAGAATATTTAAAAAATCAAATTTAATGGGGCCTAAAATGAGTAATGTGAAATCATCTCAGATTCCTACATAACACTTACTTCAATTTTTATATGAGGTAGGTTTCCATCATTTTGATTTTTAACTACTTTAGTGAGAGGTTAGAAATGCAACATCAAACCAGCAACAGTTTCTGATTAAAGTATAAGAACAGCTTTTTATCAGTGTGTAATTTGGAAACAGTAGTTTAAAAAATTTACATAAAAAGTATTTAGCAGACCAAATAGGGCATTTAGGCCTTACTGAAATAGAGAAATTTAAAAAAAGACTCCTTTAAAGTAAGCATTCCTTTAACTTTTGCTAAGTTAATGTATATTGGGGGTATCCCTGTACAATGAATAGAAGATATGGGCATGTATTGCCCAAAATTATTGGAACATTTCCTGATCTCTTATATTTTGTTATTTTTTGAAAATAATGTTCGATGGAACATAATTTTTGGAAAAGGGTGTTTGTACACTTTTTATTTGAAGCAATGTCTGGCTGTTCTTAGGACCTACTCCACTCCTGGCAGTACTCAGGGTACCATATGCAGTACCAGGAATGGAACTAGAATTGATTACAGGCAAGGCAAGATTCTTTGTTCTTGTGCTATCTTCCTGATCATTGGGAGACTGTATTTTTATTTTCTGTAAATTGATGACACTTCCACATTATTGATTATCTATGAAGAACATAATAATAGGGACAGAGGACTATAGAATTTTAGAACTTTCTCTTTCTTGGGCTTCTTGATTTCAAGAAATTGATAGCAAGTGGGGCATCAATACATAGTTTGTGCTTTTCAAAAAATATTTTTTTCCCTTCTAAATAAAGTTATTTCTCTTTTTTTTTTTATTCGGACCACACCCGTTTGATGCTCAGGGGTTACTCATGGCTAAGCACTCAGAAATTGCCCCTGGCTTGGGGGGGACCATATGGGACGCCAGGGGATCGAACCGCGGTCCTTCCTTGGCTAGCGCTTGCAAGGCAGACACCTTACCTCGCCACCTTGCCGGCCCCAAATTTATTTCTCTTTGCAACTTCATTGCAAAGAAAGTTCACATACGAATTGTTTTCTTCATGTTATTTGTTTCTCATAAAATTTCTGTTGAATCTTTCATGTTGATTCAATTCAATTGTTGAATTAGGACAAAATTTGGGTTCTAAGTGAAAGTAAAATGTAGAAAACTGCTTTCTTTTCTTTTTTTTTTTTAATATAGAACTCTAGTCAATTACCGTTGACTATGAATAAAGGTGGTATCTGTGTTGGTATATCTAAAATTGGATATGAATCTGACTGCCTGAGTTTTAAATTCTCAGAATTTAAGTAGAATTTAAGAATTGACTGTCTTTAAACTTAGGATCCACTAATTGCTAGAGAGATTACATTAATATCTTCCAGAGGAACTGAAAAAAATTTACATTCTTACCATCTTTGTATAAAGGGTTTCTTTTCATCATACCAGCACTTGTTTGACCTTTTGGGTATAGTCATTTCTCCCAACTATTTGATGCAATCTTTCTGTCATTTGCTTTCTTTTTCCCTGAAAATAAGTTATTATGAGCAGTTTTCATTACCTATTGGTCTTAAGTATGTTGTCCTTAGTAAATTTTTGACTTACCTCTTTAGAATATGAAATAAAAAATGTGTTAATAAAATGTTTTAAGAAGAATGGTTCTGGGCCAGAGCAATAGGACAGCGGGTAGGGCATTTGCCTTGCATGCTGCCAACCAGGGTTTGATCCCTGGCATCCCATATAGCCCCCTGAGACTACCAGCAGTGATTTCTGAGCACAGAGCCAAGAGTAGCCCCTGAGCACTGCTGAGTGTGGCCCCCAAAACAAAACAAACAAACAAACAAAAAAGAATTTTTAAAAAAATATTTTCCTCAAGTGTAAGATGTGATTTCACTTTTGAAGGTTTGATAAATCAAACTAGTAAAAGTATCTTCTAGTTTCTTGGGTTTTATTTATTTATTTATTTATTTATTTTTATTGATATTTATGATTATTTTAAATGTTTTTCTTTGTTATAATTTGTTCAAATTGAATTTCTCTCTTATTCAGTCCTGGTGGTGGGGTTTATGGTTCTGATAGTGCATTCTTTTCTTCTAAGTACTCCATAAAATTACATAAAATTATTCACAATAGTATTTTTTTTCTTTTTTGATTTTGAGACACACTGGCTGTGCTCATAGGCTTACTCCTGAGGATTTGTTCCTGGCTCAGTTCTGGTGGCGTTAGGGATTCATTTGGAGTGCCAAAAATCAAATCCTGGTGGGTTATGTGCAAGACAACTAATTTACTATTTTATCTCTCTGGCCTGATTATGTATATTTCTGTGACATTATTGTAATTATGTGCTTTCACTTCTGATCCTATTTATTCTGTCATTCTCTATTATTCTTAAGTCCAAGTAAAAATTTATAAAAATCATTTTTCATTTTAAAATAAACAACTTTTATGTCATTAGTTCTATCAATTTAAATAAATAAATTTTAAATAAATAAAATTTGAAATATTTAAAAATAAACAACTTTTTGTGTCAATTGTTTTTATTGATTTCTGAGATAACTTTTATTATTTTTTTCTTTTACTAAATTTATATATCTTTTGTTCTTTTGTTAATTCCTTAAGGTGAGGAGGTAGAGTGCTTATTAATAGTTTTTTCATTTTCTGACACAAATTTGTGTTATCGTGAACTTCCTTCTTCATACGTTTTTTTTCTGTGTTACATGCATTATAATGTTGCAAACCTCATTGTTGTTTGTTTATAGGACTCTAAGCTTTCTTCATGGATTTCTTTGCTGATTTAATGTTATTTGGTATCATGTTGTTTAATCTCCAAATGTTTATCCAGCCATTTATAATAATTTATTTTTAAAAATAATTATTTATTTCTAGAATTATTTGATTTGTGTCACATGATCTTTGAAAATGTTTCATATACCCTAGAGAAGAAACCTTGCATTTGACATTTTTGGGTTTGAGAGTCCTATAAATGTCTATTAATCTCACTATTAGGTGGCGAGACAGGGAAAACTGTCCTTAGAACAAGTAGTTGATGTTTCCTGGTCATCAGGGTGCCATATGAACCTACCCTGGAGCAAGTTGGTGCCAGGGCAGCATTAGGGCCTTCCCCTAGGGAAGTTTGATTTCTGATTCTGGTGCAGAAAACCATGTCAGTTCCAAGGATGAGATCAAAGATTTGAGGGTTTGGGGTAGGATGGTCGATGTCTGATCAGCTGAGTCTTACATCGAGTCACTATGACAAATATTCAGGATGAAAGGCACCTTGTTGATTTTCTCTCAGGTTCATTTCACCATTGATGAATGGGCATTAATATAGTCTACTACTGTGTTATTATTACTCTTTGGACATAATATATTTATATATTTCATATATTTATATATTTGATACTGTTTGCTTTTTGAACTTATATGAAGAAGATCATTAAGTCCTTTTAATTTATGAATCCCTCAGTCTTTATATATTTAATGACCCCTTGTCTGTATATTGTTGCCTTTCTTTTTTTGTGTGTGTGTGTGGTTTTTGGGCCACACCCGGCATTGCTCAGGGGTTACTCCTGGCTGTCTGCTCAGAAATTGCTCCTGGAAGGCACGGGGGACCATATGGGATGCCAGGATTCAAACTGATGACCTTTTGCATGAAAGGCAAACGTCTTACCTTCATGCTATCTTTGCCACCCTATATCGTTGCCTTTTTTAACTTAGAGTAGGAGTATCTGAGGAAGTCTCTGAGGAGTAAAGTAAAGTTAAGTAGGAGTGTATGAAGAGTCTGAGGAAGGAAAGTATAGTTTTGTCTACTCTTTTTTATGTTACAATTTTTATTAAAATATAAAAATAAAAAATTTTTTGGCTACACCCAGTGACACTCAGGGATTACTCCTGGCTATGCACCCAGAAATCGCTCCTGGCTTGGGAACCATATGGAAACCAGGGATTGAACTGAGGTCCATCCTGGATCAGCCACATGAAAGGCAAATGCCCCACAGCTTCGGCCCTAAAAATAATTTTTTAATTGAGTCATTGTGAGATACAGTTATAAAGTTGTTCATGGTAAAATTTCAGCTGTAATGTCTAATTCTAATCTCTTTACCAATATTCCCAGTTTTCCTCCTTCTCTTTCCTGACATGCTGCTAAGACAGACATTTTTCTTCTCTCTGTCACTCTTCAATTTTTCCTTTTAGACATTGTGGTTTTCACTATTGTTACAAAAGGGGTAACCTTTCAAAACCCAATTCTTGATCAGAGTTATCATTTTCAATTATCATTGCCATGTTGCTTCCTTCTCTTCCCTAACTGCACCCCCTGACTTTAAGATTGTTCTAATCTTATTTTAAACTAATTTTTATCATTGGAGTAACAGTGGATTTTCTGTAGAGAGTATAGTATTTGTTTTGTTTACTTATTTTTCTAACTGCTTTTCTTATTAATGAACTCAGGCTATTGTCTTTTGGTAAAATAATAGTATAAAATAATTTTATTGTTATTTTCTATGTGGATTATGAATATTATTATATGTCTGTTCCTTTGTTTTCTTATTTTCTCCCATTTTACTTTCTGCTTTGTTATGAAGTGATTGTTTTCTTTTTCTTTTCTTTTCTTTTTGGTTTTTGGGCCACACCCGGCTGTACTCAGGGGTTACTCCTGGCTCCGTGCTCAGAAGTCACCCCTGGCATATGGGACCATATGGGAAGAAACAGATTGAACCTGGGTCCGTCCTGGGTCAAGAGCACGCGAGGCAAATGACCTACCGCTGAGCTATCTTTCCAGCCCCTCAGTGATTGTTTTCTATTCATTCCTCTTTTTTCTCCTCCTTCTCTTCCTTATCCTCTCTTCTTCTTATTTTTATTTTTGTTTTTGTTCTTCTTCTTGTTCTTTTCATTCTTGTTCTTCTTGTTCTTGTTCTTTTTGTTCTTTTTGTTCTTCTTCCTCCTTCTCATCCTCCATCTCCATTCTTTGGGTGGGGTAACACCGGTGATGTTCAGGGATTACTCCTGGCTATGCACTCAGAAATAGCTCCTGAGTTGGGGGACCATACTGGATGGCAAAATTTGAACCATCATCAGTCTTGGATGTGCTGTGTGTAAGGCAAATGCCCTACTGCTGTGCTATTGCTCTGGCCTCATGAGTGAGGTCATTTTATAAAGTTCTTTCTCCTGTCTGGTTTCACTAAGTTCCATCCATGTAGTTGCAAATTGAGTGATTTTTAACTTTATTTATTGTAGAGTAGTATTTCATTATATATAAAAAACAATTTCTTTATTAAGTCATCTGTTTTTGGACACTAAGATTGTTAATAGTACTTCAATGACCGTAGAAGCATAAATGTATTTTAAAATAGTGGGTTTTGATACTTGGAGTAGATGTAAAATTGCTGGGTCCTATGGAAGTTTAAGTCTTAAGGTGCTTTTGTTTGTTTATTTGTTTGTTTATTCTTGGGCTACACCTAGAGATGCCCAGGGCTTATTTGCAAGGCAAACACATACCTGTTCTACTATTGCTTTGGCTCCAAGGATAATTTTTAAGTACCAAATTGTTTTCTACAAAGGGTAAACAGGTCTACATTCCCACCATTAATGGAGAAGGAACTCTTTTTACCACATACATGCCAACATTAGTTGCTTTTGTTCTTTTTGATGTATCCCAGTCTCATGGATGTCAGATGCAATCTCATTGTTTTGACTTGCATTTTTCTGATGACAAATTAGGCAGATAATATTTCCTTTTCTTACTGGACATCTGTTCTATCTTTTTGGTGGAAGTCTGGAGAAACATTTTTAGATGTGGTTATAAGCTTTACAAGTGCTCTTTACATATCATGGATATTAACCATGTGCTAGAATAGTGGCAGGTAAACATTTCCCTCAACCTGTGTGGTGTCTCTTTATTCTATTTTAAACTGAAACCTAGTCCATTTCAAGTTTGTTCTAAGAGATCCAGATGTTACTCTTCTCACATTTTATTATTTTTAATTCTTAAGTGTCTTACAGCATTCTAAATTAAGTTTTATTTTTATTTATAGAAGTTCATGAGTATTTCTTACAGAACACTTGTGGCAATAAATAACTTTAACTGCTATTTGTCTGAAGAATTTCTATCACTCCATCAAGTCTGAATGATAATCTAGTTTGACATAGTGTCTTTGATTGAAGGTCTTTTTCATTCAACATTTTAAATATACTTATAAAATCGTCTTAAGGGGATTTCATTATTCATTAGTCTTCCTTTCTACCTATATGTTTATAGGACATTCTTATTATTTTTCTTTTGCTGTTTCTATTTTAACCATTGTATCATGGGGTGTGACAAGTCTAGATATCTGTCCCCTTCATCTGATTAAAGAATTCCCTGGTTATTATTTCTTCAAATAAGAATTTGTCCCTATTCTCCTTCTGTCTCCAGAAAATCTGATGCAAATACTATCCTCTTTATGTACCATATATTCCTTATGTTATATTTATTTTGAAAATTCTATTTTTGTCAAGGGTCTGAGAAAGCCCACCACCCTAAATAAAGACCGTGAATCTACAGAGAATGCAGTAGCAAAGCAGGTTTATTGGTTCCAGCTAGTTGGGTCTACTGGATCTCTCATGCAGACTGAAACTGGAGGTCCTGAGCAACTAAGGGGAGGGCTGGTATGGAAATCAGGGTTTGTAAAATTCATCAATCCCTGGACTAGGTTTAAACATAGCATCCAATCTGACAATTGGCTCATTTTCCACTGCAATTATGGCAGGTTCCCCCTAGGGGGGTGTCCTTTGGTTGGTGTTTTCATTCTTTAAGTTTGAGCAAACTTGCTGACATGGGTTGTGCATCCTGCCAGATGTGTGTTGTTGGTCCACTGTGATGGAAACATCCTGCTTAAAGTTCAAGTTGACTTGCTCAAGGCTTGGGGAAACTCCAGGGTGGAAAAGGGTAGGAGACAAGGGTGGGCTGTGGAGGCAAAGGCAAAAACTGCAGGCACCATGAGCATCTTAAGCATCTATATTTAATGGTTATATCAGTTACATTGAGTACATTTGATTAATAATTAGATTATAATTAGCTACTATTACTTCTCACATCTCTATCATATGCCATATCATTTCATACTAAATAGTCCAGTCTCAACATTTTATTTTTCCTGGTATTGTTAAAAACATAATTCTATTAATCTTTGAGCTCAATGATTCATCTTTGACTTCTGTTATTTTGCTGTTGATTTCTTTTTCCTTGATTTCCTTCCTTCCTCTCCTTTATTTCCTTCCCCCTTCCTTCCTTCCTTCCTTCCTTCCTCCTTCCTTCCTTCCTTCCTTCCTTCCTTCCTTCCTTCCTTCCTTCCTTCCTTCCTTCCTTCCTTCCTTCCTTCCTTCCTTCCTTCCTTCCTTCCTTCCTTCCTTCTTTCCATCTTTCCTTCCTTCCGTCTTTCTTTCCTTCCTTTTTCCCTCCCTTCCTCCCTCGCTCCCTCCCTCACACCATCTTTCCTTCCTCCTTTCCTTCTTTTCTTCCCTCTCCTACTACTTGATTTCTCTTGGAGTTGTGAATTCAATCTGAAGAGAGCATTTGCTTTTTTCAGGAAAGATAATTTAATCCTTGACATTACCCAGGTATTTTTAATTCATGATCTTGCACTCAAAAAAAAAAAAAAAGAAAGAGAAGGAGACAAACAGTGAAATATAACAAATGTATTGGGAAGTAAAGGAGTTAAGAAGATGTAAGTTAAGAAACATGCTCAACAGAGAAATTGGGCTTTTCCAGAGTGGAGCCCAAAACACAGCATCTCAAGTGGTGTAATGTGATGTGCATTGCATAGGCAACATGTGCACAGAAGCATGGGCCTGAGTAGCACAGGTTGAAAGATACGTGGTTGCTTCCTTTATTCGAGTTTAATTTCTATAGATATTTTTTTGAAACTGCTCCATTCCCCACTACTCCCAGTCCATTGCTAGAATGATTGCCAAAGGGGAGTTTGGAACAGTTGATGGGTTTTATTTTGATATTTGTGCAGAGTATTTGTCCGGGAGGTGGAGCATCTCCTCCCAGGTGGTCAAGCCTCCTCTTATCTCAGGAAGCCTTCTTGCATTTGACCTGGAATTCTGCATCTCAATGACTTTCTGGGCTCCTGAGGTGGGCTGATTCAAGTTTCAAAGACTACTTTTTCCAACATGCATTACCAAGGCCCTACAACCTACTGCCTTATGTCCTTCCTTTTCCTAGAAATAGAAGCATTTTATAGTAGCACCATACAAATTGAATGACCAAAGAGATCAGAGTTATAAGAAAAAAAATTAGAAATTAGAGCTAGGTAATGATAGTACTGTTAGAATTTGTGGTATTGTCATACAAAATTACTGCACCCTTCTAACACCAAAGTGCCCATGATCCTCCACCATCACTCCTGAAGCTGAAAGTGTAGTTGGCCACCACTTTTTTCCCATAATAACAAACAAAAATAAAATAGCCCAACAAAAGACACATATAAAGGAATTATAAAAGTTTACTCTTTGCCAAAGCATTATAAAATAACATGATTTTTAAAATTGTTATCATTCCGATAAAAATGTAGATTAAGGTTCAAAATTAATTTTTTATGAAGAAAAATTGATGCCTTAGTAACAGATTTTAAAGCTTCTAGAATATTAAACATTATTCAGCATAAATAAGAAAGGCTGAATTTTAGCAATCTCTGTTCAGCCTTCACTGATAATTGATCCACAACATATAATTTTATTCAATGTATTATACAAAAGTCCAGATAAGGAAGAATAGGATTAATTTATCAAAATAATAATAAGTGGAAGGTTTTTTTTCTTTTAGCAATAACAAGAAAGAACATTTGCAATTTTAAAACTTTGTTCTAGACAAATTGTTTTACTGCAGCTTTGAACAGATTATTTTTTTTCTAATATAAGGATTATTTTCTTTAAGGAGCTCTCATCCACTGCTGGTGGAAATGCTGTCTGGTCCAACCCAGTGGAAAACAGTAGGTAGGGTCTCAGTAAACTAAGAATTGATCTTTCATCTGACCCCAAAATTCTGTGTTTGGTTATCTGTTCTCAGGACAGAAAAACACTTATCCCGAAGCAGTACTCAGTTCAATAGCTAAGATGTCCAACAACAGATGAAAGGATCATGAAGATATATATAATGGAATACTACCTAGCTGTAAGGAATGATGCAATCATGCAACTTGCTGCAACATAGATGGGACTCAAAGATTATGTTAAATGAAGGAAGCTAAAAGAAAAATAAATATAAAAACTATATATGTGGTATTTAGAATAACTGCATGAAGAAATGTAGTGGTTTAAATAAGAGTTGTCTCAAACACTTTAGATCCCAGAGTATAAAAAGGAGAAGGGAAGAAATTAAGTGGAAGAGAAGAAATGCAAATATGAAAAGAAGGGGGAACATTGGTGGTGTAAAGAACAGACTGAATATCCAGACCAGAGTTAACAACAATGTAATCATGAGACCCAAACTTTAACAATCAAAACTTAAAATGGGCCCATTATACTGGGTTGCGGTAGGGGGTAGTGGCATGGGATACATTTTGGGAACGGTGGTGGAGGGAGGTTGACATTGGTGGTGAGATTATCCCTGAAACTCAACAATGAAGAACTTTCTAAATTATAATGGTTTCCATAATAATAAAAAATTTGAAAATAAAGGAGAAACAAAGCAATGGACTTAGACTTTATTTAAAAAGTAGGAAAAGGCCTTTCTTGATCTGGAGGCTAGCTCTAGCTGGCATGGGGTTTGGGAAGACCCCATGTCGAAGGCCTTCTTCCTAACTTGGGTTGCTGAGGGCCTTAATAGGCCCCCAGC
>NC_064849.1:43871649-44039149 GCF_024139225.1 Suncus etruscus | reverse complement strand
AACACAAAGCAGTAGTGTACAAATAGAATTAGATGCAAAATGTTTTGAATTATGAGTAGGTACTTTAGAATGCTGATGAAACTTTGTTTCTATTTTTCACCCTCTTTTGTACAATGTCTTTCCTCTTACATATGACATTACAAATAAATATTCTGCAAGGGGTGCTCATCTTTGTAATATATGGGGACTTATAATTCAAATTACTGTTCAGAATTTCACAAAACAGTCTCTTTAGAAGGGCTAAAGTTTATTTTTTAACAAATAATAATACAGTAAAAGGACTTACAGCATTTTAGTGCCAAGACCTTTTATCAATCTAAATTAATATGATAAAATAATGTATATTTGATAGAGTTTTTCTCTTGAGATCTCAATCACTTGAAGGACCTGGTGACCGAGTGCATAATGCCATGCTGGCAGGGATCATTCTTAGCAGCTAATTTTTTAGGTAGTTGGTGCTTGTGATTAGTATGGAGGGCCACAATGACTCCATCACAATGACTTCCCACTTTGATAGTTCTCAGTCATATAGCCAGAGGAAGCAAAGTTCCTGTGCTATTTTCTCTCTGTTTATCCTAACCCAACCATCCCAGGACAGTACTCAGGGTCACTTAACATTTTACTGTAGGACATTCTTCAATGTCCTTCTAGTCATCCAGACTTCTCTTCCACTTTTCCATTTCACACTATAACTGCCTTCATTTGAATGAAGAATCTGGTGAATGCCCACTCTAAGATGGGTGCTCAGAACCTGTGGAGAAAATGCTGAAATTTGTCAGGTTGTGCTCTTAGTATATTTGTCCATAAAGATCTTGCTATTGGAAAATGTTCATGGTAATCCCCTTTCATTTGGCATTTGGGCTTTCATTTATATCTCAAACAGTAACTTTAAATGAAATGACTTTAAATGAAATGACTTTAAGTGAAATGTGATGTATATGTAGTTATTAAAAATCATTGTATTCTATTGTTACTGAATTATTTTAATCAACAAAATTAAGGGCTTAACATAAAATTTATATTTATATATTATAATTGTATGTTGTAACTATACATTTTAGTTATTTCTACATATAGCACAATGCAAAATTACCTTAATGTAAGTATAGATATGTATATATAAGTATATGTGTATATATAAGTATGGATATGGATAGCTTTCCTTATCTCAGATTTTACTTTTAAAATGATCAGTATTTAATATGCCTATTTTTAATAATTACATTTTGAAATGAAGGAAGTATATACTCACTTTCTGCATAATAATCTTGATATATAATTAACAATTTTGATGCCAGCAGGTATAAGTGGTCCTTTTATTTATGTACTTATTTTCTTTGTTTTTAAAATTAATTGAATATAATCATGACAACTTTGTCAAAATCTATATATTTTGATATCATCATATATAAAAATAATGGTATACATTTCTAGCAGAATAAAACTGTGGACATTTATTTATTTTTGTTAAATAAAAATTCATAAAGAAAATATTTATATTCTTTTTTTTTTTTTTTTTTTTTTTTTTTTTTTTTTTTTTTTTTTTTTTTTTTGGTTTTTGGGCCACACCCGGTAACGCTCAGGGGTTACTCCTGGCTATGCGCTCAGAGGTCGCTCCTGGCTTGGGGGACCATATGGGACGCCGGGGGATCGAACCGCGGTCCGTCTCCTAGGCTAGCGCAGGTAAGGCAGGCACCTTACCTCCAGCGCCACCGCCCGGCCCCAGAAAATATTTATATTCTTAAAGATGAATTTTTGATCAGTTTGCTATACATGTAATTCTCTATTGGTACACATACATAAGAACATATAATATGTACAATAATTTATATCAAATATGCTATCATATAAAATATATATATTTGCACTTATTATATCAATTTATATATTATGTATTTTTAAAAATAAAATAGCTATATAATAAAAAGCTACCACATGGGATAAATATGATTTTAAAAACTTGGTCTTCAAAGTTTCTTTAATTTAACTCAAAAAGAGTTAATTCCAAACATATAATGAGCAAACAGGCCTTTTATTGAAAAATATAAGTTGTGTGCCAGTCTCTGTAGCATAAGAAGATGAAAAAGAAGAACAATCAGTGCTGGTATGGTTGTGGGGAGCAATATAGCTCCTAAGGATATGCCCAAAGAACACCAAAACAAATACAAAAATGCCCTCTGCGTGCCTATGTTCATTGCAGCACTATTGATAATAGGCAGAATCTGGAAACAACCCAGATGTCCAATAGGAAAAATGAAGTCATGACATTTTTCTGTACATAGATGGACATGGAGACTATTAAGCTGAGTGAAATAAGTCAGAAGGAGAGAGATAGACACAATAATTTTACTCATCTGTGGAATTTAAGAAAAAATAAAGACAATATGGTAATAATACTCAAAGACAATAGTGATAAGGGCTCAAAGAACCAATCCACAATATGAAACTTACCACAAAGGGTGGTGAGCACAGTTAGAGAAATATCTACACCAAAAACTACCATAACAATGATTAAGAGATAAATAGAATGCTTGTTTTGAAGATAGCAGTGGGTTGGGTAGGAGGACACTGGTGGCAGGCAGGTTGCACTGGTGAAGGGGGTGTGTACTTTTAATGACTGAAACCCAACTACAAATATATTTGTAACCATAGTGCTTAAGCAAAGACATTATTATCTTAAAAAATATATATCCAATGTTAAAGTGAGAAACTGTTTTAATTACAAAAAAAAGAAAAAGAAAAAATAAGCTGATATAAAATCAAAATTAAAATTATTTGAAGCTCTTTGGTGTACAATTAACTACAGACTAACAAATTATCCTAAGGCACCACATTAGAGAGCTAGTTTGGGACATGGGGGACTTGATGCATGATTGGGCAACAGCTGCTGTGAATATTAATAATACTACTTAATGACTTTTGTTTTCCCATGGCACGTTCAGAAATTGTTTTAAATTAATTTTTTAAAATGATTATTCCTCATTGCCTTTTAGCAGTTTTAGCATAATATTAAGTAAGTTTACCCTGATGGGATAATGCTTTTATAAATGCAAATATACCATTCACAGGAAGATCTAATTAAGTATACCTCATTTAGGGACTGTGTTTTAACAATTAAAACTGTGTTTTAGGAATTTAATAATGGGGAGTTTGTATACTTTTAAAAGTGTAACCGTGTTGCCAAATTTTGTCTGAAATATTAAATTACTAACTTTCAGAAGGATTTTTTACGCTGATGCTGTTTAGTCTCTAGTGATATCTAGAAAAATAAAACGTTGGTACATTTTAGCATTTTATAATCCTAAGTCATGCCAAAGTAAAAATGAAAAAGCTTATGGGGTAAGTGACTTTTTTTCTGAACCAAAGATTGATTTTCAAAATGATCTGCACCAGATTTTATGAGTCTAATTTTCCATATATAACATTTATTTTAAACATGCCCTTAAGATTTTCTCGGCTACATAAGATTTGGTTCATTATTTAAGTGGTTTTCTCTACTTCTTTTCTGACTCGGTACACAATAAAAAATATTCTTCATAATATCACTAGCCATTAAGAGTGCTAATTTTTATCATTCTTTTAATATTATGCAAATGGCTTCATTTATTTTGTACCTAGAATTATAATAGGAAATATTTTTGACCATTAAAGATGCAAGAGTTAGATTTCAAAGTCCTTTAATAGCAGATTCAAATACAAATTGATAAAGCTATTTCTTTTTAATAAAATAATCTATATTAGTTATAGCAAGTAAAATAATGTTTGTACATGGTTAATGACTACACAATATAGACTTATATCTAAAGTAAATTTATATAGGTATAACAAAACCCAAACACACTGTGACTGCTTAGTAGTGCTCTAGTTGTATTTTGACACTTTGCTACTTAATTCTTGTAACAGGACTATCTGAAGTTTGTTTTCTAGCTGGGAAGGCAGTCTTGTCATGTTCTCTTCAACTCCCAATTAGCTTGGGGGCTTCAATACTTCCTTACTAGATAAGGATTTTATAGTTTTCAGTAGACTTTTCATCTTGTGGAGAAATATTTTTCTCTTTTTTGGATTTAATGTATTTATTGAAGCATATAAGTTGCATGACACCTGCCCAACCTCACTGTTTTATCTGTGTTCTTCAGGAAAGGGATGTGCTTCAGCAACACAAGGTGGAATAATGCAGATCAAATGACCTAAAAAAGGTTGTCAAGAAGTGCCTGCTGTCTGTGAGAGAGATGCTGCTTACTAAGCTGACTTTACTCTGTCTCATCTTTATGTGAATAAATTCCTATTTTATCCAGTGTGTTTGATGTTGCCTTTTTCTCGAAACTTTTTTCATTATGGTTTATAAACAGCCAATCTGAAAGTGTCTACCTCCTGTGCTTTACACATGTCTCTTGCCAACATTTAGCATTAATTAAGGAAAAGAGTCTTGGGAGACAGTTCTCCATGATATTTCTGTGCATCTTGCATGTGACCCACTAATTATCTTTTAACATTTTTTAATGAAGTTTAAGTAACATGATTGTATTTGTATAAAGTTTTGATATACAAAATTGCTCCATCTTCATCATCACCAAAGTGCCAGAGACCCTTCAATGCTGTCCTTATGCCTTTTACTTCCCCTGCTACTCGCTTCTCCCAATGATAAATCCCCATCAGCACTTGGTACTTTCAGTCTTTTTAATAAATGGTATTCTCATTGGTTTAAGATCATATTTCCTTGTCATCTTAATTTTATTTTCCTGATAATTTGATGAACACTTTTCATAAACAACTGGTTGTCTGTATTCCACTATGGAAAAATATATGTCCATTTTCTCTCCTCGTATTTTTGGTTGAAATTTCTTTTTTCCTGTTGAGCATTATTAAAAAAAAAAGAAAGAAAAAAAAGAAGTACTTTATAATTGTGGGTGCTAGTGATTTATATAATTATGGTGTATTTTCTCTCATTCAGTGAATTTTTTTTAATGTTGGGTTTCTTTTTCAAGACAAGGTTTTAATATATGTAGTCCCATTTCTTTATTTTTGTTTTTGTTGTGCTTGGAGTCAACACTGAAGACACTTCTGAGGTCAATATCCTGAGGAGGTCTGCTTATATTTTCATCAATACATTTAATGGATTTGGCCTTGTTTAGGTTTTATAAATATTTTTAGTTAACTTTTGTGTATAGTATGAAATTTTGTTCCACATTATTTTCCCCCTAATTTGGCAATCCATTTTATGCCTAGTGACAATTGATGCAGAGACTTTCCTTGTTTCAGTTCATGTATCAGCTTCTTTGCCGTAGATACTTTAAAATGTGTGTGTGTGTGTGTGTGTGTGTGTGTGTGTGTGTGTGTGTGTGTGTGTGTGTGAGGATTTATCTCTAGGCTCCTAATTCTATTCTTTTGGTGGAGAGCTTGTCTTTGAGTGCCATGAAGTTTGATACTGTAAATTTATATTATAACTTAAAATCAGAAAATGCAAAACCTCTTATATTGTTAGTTATCAAAGTTGATTTGGAAATTTTTGAAGTTTTATAATTCCAAACATAATTTTATATACATTTGATACTTGAATACCATTGGAATATTGATGGGGCTGCACTGACTCTGTATATCATGCTTTGGAGAAAATGATCATGTAGATTATATTAACGTAATTCTCTTCTAAATAATTATTTCTATTTCTCGAAGTTTCCTTTTCTATGACTTTCAATAGTAAATTTAGTTATGTTAGTTTTTAGTGTATAAATATTTTACATCCTTTTTAGATTCTTTGTTAAGTTGATTCCTAAATGCTTGATAATTGTAGACACAATTAAATAGAGTTTACAAAATATTTTTCTGGGTCCAGAGAGACAGTACAGGGGTTATGGCATATGCCTTGAATGGGGACTTATCCAGGTTCAATCCCTGGCCTTGAATATAATCCCAAGTGTGAGACATGACCAGAGTCAGAAGTGAATCCTGGGCACCACCCAACATAACCTAAAATCTGGAAATAAAAATTTATCTTTTTAATGGTTCATCAGTTGGATCGAAATGCAACAAATTTTACACAAATAATTTTTGTAGCTTGCTAGTGTACTGTATTGGTTTATTGTTTTTAAGAGTATATATAGTTTCCTATATATACTATGTTATCTGCAAATAGTCATAACTTTACTTCTTTTCCAGTTTAAATGCCTTTGATTTCTCTTCCTTTTCTGATTATCATGAGATTCCAAAATATATTGAATTTTTCTGAGATACATCCATACTATTTATGATCTCAGAAGGAAGACTTTAATTTATTCACTGTCAAATATATTTACTATGCTTTTATTGTCTATTGCTGTCTATTGCTATTGTCAATTTTGAAGCTTGTTCCTTCAACTCCCCTCCCCCATTGAGGATTTATTATTCTAAATGGATGTAAAATTCTGTCAAAGTATTTCTCGGCCTTTCCTGAATATAGTGCAGAGAAGGAAAGAAATTGAGTGAATGAGTAGAAAGACAAATATGAAATAATGAGGTAAAGGGGCCAAGAGGTCTCAAGTACATTGATGTGTTAAAAAAAAAAAGACAACTAAATATCCAAGCTAGAGAAAACAACAATGAAATCATGAAATCCAAACTTTTGAAAACAAAATTAAAAACAGGCCAGTTATGATGGCAGGCTGTGGATAGGGGTAATTGCATTAGATGCACTCTGGGAACGTTGGTGGAGGAAAGTTGAAGTAATCCATTTGAATTTACATTTGTGCATAGTGTTGAATGAGGTCCAACTTTGCTTTTCTGAATGTGGCTGACCAGTTTTCCCAACAACACTTGTTAAAGAGGCTTTCCTTGCTCCACTTTGCATTTCTTGCCCCTTTATCAAAGATGTGAAACATTGTACGTCTAAAACCCAACTTTAAATAACATTTTAAATAACAATGTTATAAATAAAAATAAAAAATTTCTCTGCAATTACTTTATGTAACCAAAGAATGTTATCTTTTTTTTGGATTTGAGTATTACATCCATTGACTTGTATATATTAAAACTTTCTGGCATAACTGGATTTAATCTCATTTGTACATGTATGAAACATTTTTATTGTGTATATAAATGTTATGATTATGTTGAAGATCTTTGCATCAGTGTTCATCAAGGATATTGAACTGTGATTTTTTTTTAAGTCTTCCGCTGCTTTAGATATTAATGCAATGTTGGCTGCAAAGAAGTTGTAGAGAGATTCCTGTTTAGTCAATATTTTGGAATAACAAGAATGGCAGGTAGTAAATTATTGAAGTTTTGATGTTACTTACTAGTGAGCACATCAGAGCTTGGGCTTTGATTCTTAGGATATTTTCAATTACAGTTTCAACTTTCTTACTCATGATTACTCTGCTCATTTTCTCTACTACCTCCTGAAGTGTAGTTAGGGAATTGTACAATTCTTGAAGTTCAACCATTTATTTTAGATTCTCCAGTTTAGTGGCATAATTTTTATACTAATCTCTTAGAAATTTTGTGTTTTTTGAAATGTTTTATGTAATCTCTTCCTTTTCACCTCATTTAATTATTTGGTATTTCTCAATTTAATTCCTTATTAGTCTAACATTTGTCCATTTTTTTTTGTTTGTTTGTTTTTGGATCACACCCGGTAGCACTCAGGGGTAACTCCTGGCTCTATGCTCAGAAAGTGCTCCTAAAAGGCTCGGTGGACCATATGGGATGCTGGGAATCGAACCACCTCCTTCTGCATACAAGGCAAATGCACTACCTCCATGCTATCTCTCTGGCCCCTGTCCATCGTTTTTATTTCTTAAAAT
Source organism: Suncus etruscus (assembly GCF_024139225.1). Classification (NCBI taxonomy): domain Eukaryota; kingdom Metazoa; phylum Chordata; class Mammalia; order Eulipotyphla; family Soricidae; genus Suncus; species Suncus etruscus. Next base: position 44,031,371 of record NC_064849.1, on the reverse strand, counting down.
CAACCTCTAGTTTCATTGACCATTTGTATTGTTTCATTGATTTCTGTATCACAGATATCACTGTTAACTACTATTTATTATTTTCTTCACTATATTTGCTTTAGATTTTTATTCCATTTCTGTTTATTTTAAGATGGATATTAAATTATTTTTGACATTTTTTCTTATTTTCTAATGTAAAACTGTATTGCAAATATCTTCCTCTACAATGTTACGTTTTCCTCTCATGATTTCTGACAGCTGTGCTTTCACTTTCATTTTGAAAAAACCTTTTAGCTTCTTATATGACATTTCTCTTTGACCTCAATGGTTATTTGTCATTATATTGGTGAATTTCCAAATATTTTAATATTTCTTGATTGTTTTTTAGTATTTCTATATCTGTGGTATAGTTGTCTACGAAGATTCTTCGTGTTATTTTTATTTTTGTGACTTTGTTGACAAACTGTTACACAGCATGTGGTCTGTTTTGGTGAACCTATCAGATCTTGGGCTTTGATTCTTAGGATATTTTGAATTATATTTAATATTAAGTGTGCTCTGGAATACAAGCTTTGGAGGTAGAGCACTGTAGAAGTACATTAATGCATTTTTCCACTACTCAATTAGAACTAGTTTCCTTATTGATATTATGTTTGATTAATAAGACAACATTGAAAGTAGGTTGATAGTGTCTCATGACTGTTGTGTTGCTGTTAATATATATATGTATATATATATACATACACTTAGGCATTAAAAGTTACTTTATAAAATGTTCTGCAACTTTATTTGTGCTTGTTGTGTCTTTTTGATGCATTAATACTTTAATCTGTATGCAATGTCCATCAAAGTCTCTATTATTAAGTTTGAATACTATTTAGATTTATATAGCTATCCCAATTTTTCTAAATTTTTGTAAATGTTTTCCAATTTTAACTTTGAAAACTGTGTTTACTTTGAGTATCACATGAAACTTACTCTTCTTTCCAGAAAGTGTATCTTGGGACTGGACAAGGTAGCCAACCTTCTTTCGATTCCTGGCATCCAGTAAGGTTCCTAAACCAGTGAAGAGTGAGTCCTGAAAACCACTGGATTAATTCCCCAAACAAAAAAATGATAAACAAAAATAAAATAAAGTATACTTTGATTTATTTTATTGAAGTTATTACTCTGGGTCTCTTGGATCAATTACAAGTTTACTGCTCACATTGGGGAATTTCTTGGCTATTATTTTATCTGTAAGTTATTTTTTTCCCTCTATATGCTTTCATTCCCTCTTGGAATTTCTATGTTGTGGATATTGTCTATGGTACTAAAAATATTTTACATTTTCTACATTACATTTTTTTAATCTGTCATCATTTACTATTATTAATGATGTGTTCTTGTCTTTGAGGTCAGTTTTCTGTGTCTTCCATTTTGCTACTGAGTTGTGCTACTGCAATCTTTAGCTCATTATTTCTTTCAGTGAGTTCCTTTTATCCATCAATATTTTATCAAATTTATTCATTATATATCATTTCATCAAATTTATTCATTTCTTTCTGACAATCTCTTCAGATCAGTGAACATTCAGATGACTTTTGTTTGAAAGTCATTCTTGCCATATTGAAATTTCTGATGTAACTGGGGAATTTTCTGGACTTCTGTCCCTATCTGCTGGGTTGTTTAACCTGTTCATGTTTCCTCCCCATTATTCTTGGTACTGTGTGGCAACTAAGATTGGAAATTTGAGCTCTAGCTGAACTGATCAATGATCTAGTTCTCCCAATTTTGTCAGCCATAGATATCTTGTGAGGGTTTCTTAAATGTTTGCACCATCAAAAAGGTATCGATGGCTCTGAATTGTGTACACATTAAAGACAAGAGGGGATCTGTATATGCCACTTTAGCACCCAGGATAGAGGTGGCATGATTCTAGTCCAGGTATCACAATTATCATATGATGTAGTGCATAGTTCAGTTGACTTGGGTTGACAGAAAATTGTAGTCCTTTATACTCAATCGTTAATATTTAACAAGTTGATAGTTGTAGCTAAGGATGGTCTTACATATTTATTAATTCCAGTTTGGGGTTAGTTGCTCTGAATAACAGGCAGAGTGGTAGAACTCAATTTCAGGTTGTTTGCAACTTGCTGTGACCTCTGGGATAGCAGCACCCAGTTTCTGTCTTGAAATCACCTACTCCTAGTTATGCCTTTGGGACAATTGCATGCTGTTTGCACAGAGTACTGCCAATTCCCAGTCTTTTGTTTTTTCTTCCCTAGTCTTTTTTCTGACAGAGACTGATGCAGGTGCAAATCTGAATCTCTGTGTGTGCTTTGCACTTAATGTCCTCTCTCTTAGGTGGGAGATTTAGTCTGGTGAATCCACACAGTGAAAACATCCTTTAATTCTTATCTGACTGCAGGTACAAACCTGTCAGATCGGACTGCAGCTGTGAATGTTTAGGATGGAGCGAAGACTGATATGTTGGAGAGAGCTGAGTCTGCAACAAAGGACAGAATTCATCTTAGAAAAGAGAATTCCCAGTTTGGACCAGGTGTGGAAACACACTTTGTTGATGTTAACACGGTCAGAGACTCTTTTTGACTCAGTGGATTCAGTATAAAGCTGAGGTCTATGAAGAACTTTTATGCTCAGCACTGGCAGAACTCTTAGGTGGGGTGGAGCCGATTAATGAAGACAGCAGCAGTCTGTCTATCCAGGTGGTGCTGAGACTGCAGCCCTGTAGACTAAAGTAAGGCTCATCCTGGGAAGGGCTATTCCAAGTTTGTACCAGGATGATAGCTCCCTGGATTGAGTTCAGTCAGACCCAAATCTGCTTGTGATTCAGCGAGAGTGTGTATAATATTTTCAACACCTTTGTGTTCAGAACCTTTTGCATCTTCTATCTAATACTACTTTGTCCTTTTTATTTTCCTTTCAGTCCCTAATTCAACCACTTTCATCTAAGGAGAATGAATGTTTCTTAGTTCCGAACTTGTGCATAGTTCTGTGATCTACAGCATCAAATTCCCTGTGGTAAAGAAAGCGGATTCTTCAATGAATTTTCTCTGGCACATTCCTGCTCTGCCTCACCCTCCATTTAGTAGGCTAAAAGCTCAGAATGGTAGAGAAAACCATTTTTTCCTTCTAAAATAGAAGTCATGTTTAGTTTGAGGTTTTAAACGAATAGTTTGGAAGTTATCCATTTTATTAGGGAGATATTTTTCAAAAATTAGTAAAAATTTATTTCACCTCCTAATATTACAAGTCATGATACTTAATTGAAATTTTTTCTTTGTACTTGGAACTCTAGTAAGTTTTCTGTTCTCTATTACAGTAAAGTTTCTCTTGACTTTCATAGAATTAAGACTTTCATGTATCATTTTTCTATGCTATCATATTCTCAGGGAATTTTTCATTATATTCAAGTGTTTGTAATTGCTTATTTATATAAGAAGCTACACAAATGCATATCTAAAATCACTGTAACTACTGATAATGAATATAACTTTGCTGCACACATGATTGTTTTAATTTCCAAAGGATTAGCTAAAGAGCTCTTTTCATTGTTAAAAGACACGTTTTTATGAGAAGTTATCATGATTTATATGCAAAAAGATTGCCAAAGTTTAAATGATCAAATCTATAGTGTTGTGTTATAATATAAAGCACTAGAGAAAAATGATTAGCTAACTGCATCTAATAGCTATGAATACATAATACCTCTTCCAAACAGAAAGAATTGGAAAAGAGAGATTATTTTTCTACTTGTGTCTTACTTGGTAATAAAAGCTGACTATTTTCTCTGAAACTTATGTTTTGTTTGCTTAACAAGCTGATACCTGCTGATAAGATGGTTTTGCTTCCAAGTGATAAATTATATTAATTAAGTTCAATTGTTTGCAGACAATTTTATGCAAATTGAGACATTTAAGAAGTAGAAGTACAAAGATTTAATAAGGAAAATGAGCTAGTCTGAGGAAGAATAAAATTTTTCATTCTTTTTTGAAATTTGAAATTGATAGTGAATTGAATGTAACAAGTAAGGACTAGAATGAGATAAAGACATAATTTGCATGACAAATGAGAATTCAAGGTATTGAAGAAAATTAAGTAAAATATGTAGCTTGAATACTTGTATTTATATTTAGTTAAGATAGTTTTTACTCATACAAATTAATTTTCATGTCTAGATTTTTTATATTTTGTTTACTAGTATTATAGGTAACAATATAGTTTGGAATAAAAATCTAAAGACCATTAGTGAAAGTTTTATAATACTGCTCGCTTGCTGATGCTCTGGTCCTCCATGGGTTAGTTTTACTATCTCCAGTCATTTCATTTCTTTTTCATACGTTTAAAATTATTTTAAATAATGTTTAATTTTTTAAATTATTTTATGTTTAAAATTATTTAAAATAATTAAAAATTACAGTGTCACTTAAAAATATCAATTTAGAGGTGCAAATCGTTATTTTCTTAATTTAAAATGTATTTGTTTATCTATAAATAGAAAACTATAGTTATCTTTTTTCTTTTTTTTTTATTTTAATTGTGATCAAAGTGAATTACAATTATTTCACAGAAATATTTAAGGCACATAGTGACAATGAATGAGGGGCAATCGCTCCCAATGTTGTCTTCCCTCCACCCCAGTTTTCAGCATGCATCCTATATCTCCCTCCTTTAGCCCCAAAATGCTAGTGTAACTGTTCCCCACTTGTACAGCTTGTTGTAAATTGGGTATCAATTCTGTTGTCGTTGACTATGGGTTTGATGTTCAAGTCTGATCATTTTTTATTTCCACTAAATATTCATTCAACTGTCTGGTTTTGGTACCATCCAATTTCCCCCCACAAATTGTTAGGCTGAACAAGATGTTTCCATTAATGTGGTTCTATTAGAGATATACGAAAAGATAAGGAGAAGAAAACAAAAACAAAAACAAAGACAAAATCAAAAGGGGAAAAAAAGGAACTAGGGGGGTTTGTCTAGGATGGGTGTTTTAAATTTCCCTTTAGGAGGAGACAGGGAAAAATGAAGAAAAGGGTAACAAAACAAAGCAAAACAAACAAAAACAAAATAAAAAAAGACAAAAGTACAAAAAGAACAACAACAACAACAAAAAAAGAACAAACCAAAGAAGAAAGGGAAAAAAAAACCCTCAAACCAGCAACTACTTAAAAAGGTTTGTGTGGGGCCGGGCGGTGGCGCTAGAGGTAAGGTGCATGCCTTGCCTGCGCTAGCCTAGGACGGACCTTGGTTCGATCCCCTGGCATCCCATATGGTCCCCCAAGCCAGGAGCTTCTTCTGAGCGCATAGCCAGGAGTAACCCCTGAGAGTCAAATGGGTGTGGCCCAAAAACCAAAAAAAAAAAAAAAAAAAAAAAAGGTTTGTGTTTCTTCTTTTATTTTTTTTTTTGTTTTGCTTGTTTTGTTTTTTGCATAGGCACAGTAAATATTGGAGAAATTAGAAAGGGGATGCCCTTGGCCTAAGAGATACAGGGTTTCTCTCCACTTAAAGCATACTGCCATGGAAACAACTACATACTCCATACACACCATTTTTACATCCCGAGTTCTTTTTATGGTGCCAGGAAACTTTTCGTTCAGTTATGGATGATGATATCACGCCTCTGTAGATAGAGATCTTGTTATTTGTGTAGATCAACTGAGCTTAGGATAGAGTCTTTCAGTATGGTTCCAGAAGTTCTGCTCAGTTCATGTTGAAGTCAGACCTCTGGAATCAGAGATCTTGGTTTTTGTATAAATCCTAGGCTGAAGCCTCAGGTAGGATCTTTCTCAATGAACCCTTGATAGGTTCTGCCCAGTCCATGTTTGTCAAGGTCAGTCTTCTGTAGTTAACCATGTTGGTTTTTGCATAGAGCAAAGTATGTCGTGTCTCTTGATTGTATCATACCATTAGATGATGAGATAGGATAGCCCTCTCTTAGCTCAATTTGTTGCTGTTTCCTCACGTAAGGGTGTCATATCAAAACTGTTGCAAGTTGATGAAATCCTATGGTTACTTTTAAGAGGTTTTAAGAAAAATATTAATGTTCTGTGCTTTTTAGAAAAAATTATTTCAGTTGCCATGATATGCAGTTTGTTTATGATAGGATTTTAGATATGCATATTCCGTGCATTTAAATGAAAACAATTATTAAGAAAAATATATAGATAAGAAAATTAAATAATCCTAATTGATGTCCTTTTGGTCTATTGTGAATTTGTCTTAAACTATTAAAATACGTTTTAACTTGATATTAACATAAACTATTTCAAATTATGAAAATGCCCTAAAGGTATCAATTTAAATGATAATTAGTCATGTACATTGCAGCAAGTGATGCTAGTTAAGTACATGTGTCACAAAAAAAAAACAAGAATAAGTTGGAGAAAAATAAAGGCAGTGTACATGTTACTAGCTTTAGAAGATATGAAGATTAATACTTAGGAGCCAATTTAAATGAGGTTGGGAGGCAGAATGAAAATGCTTATGCATGAGTAAGTCAGTAAACTATAGAACTCAGTATGAATGACTTGCATTTCCCACACGGAAACTATTTCTTCTGGAACTGAGCTGTAGGTCCACCAGGAGTTGTTCGGGAGATTGCTATTCTTGAATTCAAGGAAGTATACATGGTTGATCAGTCATTTAATGAAACTTAAACTTCATTATCCCACCTTCAGAATTCCTTACAGTATAAACTAAGGCTCTTTAATTTGAATCTATGTCACAACTGAAGTAACTTTTTTTTTGTCCTTTATTGTTCTACTTTTATTTCTTTCTATAAATTTTGATTCCCAGTGATATATTAAGACACCATTTGAGCAGGGCTTAATTTTTGTTTTCTTCGGTTTCATGAATAATTTGACATTGATAGAAGCAAGCTTCTTGAAATTATTTGATGTTTTGTTCACGAAGGCCCTTTACTTTGGGTGTTTTGTTTCTTCCAATTTTCTAACAAAGCAAAAATTCTTTTTCTAAGCTTCCAAATATCCACTGCTATTTATTGCTATTTCTATATTCCTCCTCTCAGTGACCTAAAACATTCCTATTATTCTGTTATGTGAATTTCAGATACACAGTCAACTCTATATACTGTTGTTGAGTTGCATTGGAGATGGAGATTAGTATGTCAAAGCATTTGGAGACAGTAAAATAATTAGTCATATCTTATAAGAATAAGTCATAGCTAAGAATAGCAATTAAGACTTTACTAAAAATAAGTCATGGAGCAGCACAAAAATGCTTTTTGTTAAATAATTTTGGTAGAAGATAGAAATTTATTACAATTAGTATTTTTGTAGTTTACTAATGGTCATTGATGTCATTGCTAGAAGCAATGTGTGGAAGGAAATGAACCATAGGCAGAAATAATTATATCAACTTGCATTTGCATGACTAAGTCTAAGGAAATCAAACAGCATGCTTCAAGGCTGTTTCCTGTTCACTGATTTTCTTTAAGATTTGGATAAAATATCAAAGGAAGCCTTATGAAATTTAAGATGACATGAATTTGGGATGTTTGAAAAATAGGCTGGATGACAGAATCAGATTTTATACAGATGTTAGCTGACTGGAATAATAGACCCAAAACTGTAGGGGAATTTTATCCAGGACACATGTTAAGTCCTGTATTTGAATCTTCAAATTATCTACTTTGGTATATGATAAAGCAGACTGGAACTACTAGCTTTAATATAACAAAAGGATTTTAGGTAGGAGATCTAATTCTTACTCTTCTACTATGAGTGTCACAAGACTTAATGTATAAAATAAATGTTCATATACTTATTTGAGTTAATTTGTCTTGATTATAAAACAGAAGACATTTTAAATAATTTTTAATAGGGGCAACTCCCATCAGTGTTCAAGTGTCTCAGGACTACTCCTGACTATAGTAGGTTCATCTTGGAGTCTTATGATTCAGTATGTGGGTCCAGCCCTGTGATACCAGTACTCAGATAGGTGATGCCCAGAGACCACCAGGACTTCACAGTGGTGATTTTTCATACAGTGCTAGTAATTAACTTTAGGCTCTCATATATGCCAAGCAACCACTCTGCCACTTGAATTATCTCAATGGCCCGATAAGACATTCAAAAATCTTTCAAGGTGACTTAGTTGTGCAGCTAAGTTTCATAACGACTAATTTTAGCATACTCTGAGTTAGCTTCCTGTTATCACTGCCTACTCTGTGGAAAATAAAATAAAACTGAAGTTATCTAAAAAGAGGAGTACAAGATATCATTTTTAGCAGCAAAGCTTTTGGATTAAAGTAAAAGTAGTTCTAGTCATCTTTGTTCTTTCAAGGTATATGACCTTACCCTCTCTTTACATAATTTTTTTAAAAATTCAATTAGACAATAATAGTTCCAAATTCTTAGGGTTTGTTGTGAGTACCGAATAAAAAGTTGCATATAGAATATTTTACAAAGAGCATATAGTCAGTGCTCACATTTGGCAATTATGCTTTTTGAAATGTAGCAATAGAATTATGTGTTTTAGAATGTGGAAACTGGTGTTCACTCTTCTATACGTTGAGAAAATTGTGTTGTTTTTTTTAATCTAAGCACCAGTTCTTTAGCCTAGTTAAAGTTCTAGTTATACATAAACTATATATGTATATATATGTGTATATATATGTATATATATATATTAAAATGTTAAAGACTGTTGATGGAGGCCAGAAAGATAGTACAGAAAGTGGGGCACTTGCCTTGTATACAATCAACCTGGGTTTGATCTTCTACATACCTTTTAGTCCCTGAGATAACAAGGAGTGAACCCTGAGTATATAGTCTGTAGTTAGACCTGAGCACTGTCACATGTAGCCCCAACACAAAAGTAAGCAAAAAAAAAAGTTGATGATATCAGTCTGGGAGCAACCAAAAATATATTCTTTAAAGAGTCATTTTAGTCCTGTCATGACAATTAGAAATCGAGGTTATTCTGTATAACTTCAAAATAGATTTAGGATGAATGCAGAGAAACTAGTAGAGAGGGAAATTCTCTACCATAAAAATGTACTGTCTCAAATGTACACTATACATTGCGGAGAACATTTGGAGATCTTTGAGTTAACTGAAAATCCCTGATTCAAATTTCACTGTCAATAATTATTTTTTTTTCCAGTCTAATTCATCTGGCATACAACGCAAAGGTTAATCTCTACCAAGTGAAAGAGGAGTCATATATATCTTTTTTTAATCTTTTTTTTTATAATCAGGGGGAAGCGTGAACGCAGTCCCCCACTACTACAAATTATGCAGTCGAGTTTCCCACATTTGGGGAAATCGCAGGGGTCAGCACACCCTGAGTGCAATGGGTGAGCCTCGCCCTGAGGAAACCACCTTCGTGATCATAGTATCTTCCCTGCCAGGTAAGTATATATCTTTAGTTTTATTCTACAGCTGTATATTATATTCTGAATTAATAAAAAGTTTCTGCCTGGTATTTGAAGTTTTCTAGAACATTCCAAGGTATTGTTCTTTTTTTTTTTCTTCTTCTTATTTTGGATTTTGGGGCACAGTCGATGTTGCTCCAGGGTTATTCCTGGCTGTGAGCTTAGAAATCTCTCCTGGCTTGGGGACCATATAGGACACCAGGTATCTAGTTGAGGTCTGTTCTCGGTCAGCTGCATGCAAAACAAATGCCCTACCACTGTGCTATTGCTCCTCTGGCCCCCAAGGTATTTTTGCTAGTCTAACTGTTACTTAGCTACTTTCCTTGCCTTTGTGCTTTTAGCCACTTTATCTTCAATGAAGATGAAATGCTCTCAAACTAACTGCTCGAAGGCATTCTCATTTGGATGATAATTATAGCCTACTTCTCTCCCAAGATGAACAGATTGAATTAATATAATTTCTTATTTGGCATTATTTATCTAATACTTGTGTCTTCCTTAGGTTTTTCTCACATAATAAATTACACATTTGAACTCTAACTTTGCAACCTCTAGCCTCTTATCAACACAGTAGATAAGGAGCATATATTGGACACATATGATGTTGCTGGTCAGCCCCTGAAGAGGTTGACTGATGGAGGGATGGAGGATGAGGCCTTTCTCTTCCAGCTCGGAGCACGCGTCTGCCACCCTGTCTAGCCGACGGTTCTGAGGTGAAACGGCAGGTAAACAGCTTGCAGACAGTCAGGCTTGTGGAAATATTAGCTTTATTCGGTGGACAAGACTGAAGTCCAAAGACTCAGCCTCAGTTCCAGCAAAAAGCCTCTCGCCTTCCACAGACTCTTGTTTTTATCCCCCAGAATCAGGTACCATCCAATGGTGGGATCAGATACCACCCAATGGTGGAAGCAGAATCAGGTACCACCCTAGGGTGGGGACAGAATGCCAGGTCACACCCTAGGGTAGGGCACAATCACCAATCAGGGTAGGGTCAGTAACATAATAATCCCCTAAAATATTTACATACACAACAATATAACAGACTTAATCACTTATTCTCCAAGGTTAGACTCAAACTTACTTTATTCCTCAACTTCTGTATTACTGTATTTTCATGCTGGCTCTCCACCGATGTATGACAAATATCATAATCATTAAAATCACTTTTCCTATTCAGACAAGTGGTACTTAACAATTAAAACAAAATTTAAGATCTTCATGGGTCCAAGATTTATAAAAGACTTCAAGAATATTTTAATAAATTTTGTCCCAAATAAAATATATATGAATATTATATGTTGTCAATAACATATAAATATTATTATAATGTTACTTCTTTATTTTCTTGATTTCAGATGCTCTGGAATTTATTATGTGAAAAAATATATAGAAATACTAAACTGTCCTTTTTGTTTAATTTTCTTGAAACTAGGCATGGACTTCTACAAGAATCCTTGGTTTCCAACTGCCTTTCAAAAGTGGTCATCTCTCTTAAGGAGAGTGATCTATCTGCAAAGTTCAGTGTTCTTGCCTTTAGTGGATAAGATGAGAATAAGAAACTACATTGGCTGCAATCTTGAGCCCTAAATTTTACTAGAAATAAAGATGAGGGGCCAGAATGATAGCAGCACAGTGGGTAGGGCATTTGCCTTGCAAGCAGCCAACCCAGGTTTGATTCCCCAGCATCCCATATGGTTCCCATTGCCTGCCAGGAGCTATTTCTGAGCTAAGAGCCAAAGTAACTCCTGAGCACCGCTGGGTGTGATCCCCCAACCTCCTCCCAAAATTAGATTAGATGATGTACTGAAAAGAAAACATCAAAAATAGTATCGCAATGCAAATTCTCAGCATATATGATTTTATCCTAGAGACCTTTTATAGAGTCTGCTTCATGACTTGAGCATCTGTTCAGAAGCCAAGCTTTAAACCTTAAAACTCTAAACCTTTTAACTCTAAACATTAAGTATAACAGAATATAATCACACATACTGATAATTTAGCTAAAATAATATGTTTAAAGAATGATGTTCAAATAAAATCTATTGCAATTTATATTCAGTTTTAATAAATTAATTTCAGCTTTTATAAAAAAATTTTGGCCATAAAAGTGTTCCATTATAGCCTTCATTTCTGTTCCTCTCACCCCAATTTTTTTTCATTGGTTGGCATTAATATGACACATTTGTTATAGTTGCTGAACCAAAATTAGTATATTACTTTTATCTAAAGTCCAAAATTTACAATAGCTTAATTCTTTTCTTTTCTTTTTTTTTTTGGTTTTTGGGCCACACCCAGTGTTGCTCAGGGGTTACTCCTGGCTGTCTGCTCAGAAATAGCTCCTGGCAGGCACGGGGGGGGGGGGGGGGGGGGGGGACCATATGGGACACCGGGATTCAAACCAACCACCTTAGGTCCTGGATCGGCTGCTTGCAAGGCAAATGCCGCTGTGCTATCTCTTCGGGCCCACATTAGCTTAATTCTTTATCTTGAATATCTCATGGGTATTTATAGGTATATAATGACTCTGACATATTATTGAATGATCATGTAAAAATTTCATTATCTTAAAATATATTCTATACTTCACTTATCTCTTTTATTCCTGATCTCAAATTTTAGGCAACTATTCATGTTTTTGTTGTTGACCATTTTTTTATATTTCTAAATAATGAAGAACTTGAAATAATGCAATATGTACTACCACTTACAGATTTGCTTCTTACACTCAAAAATAGCATTTAAGATACTTTATTGTCTTTTACTCTAGCCTAGACTTTATCCTATGCAAATATCAAGATCTCTAATTATAGAGGACTGATTTTGTCAGCCACAACTGAGCAGAATGTTTCCTGGTACCGTAAAAACACATTGGGGTTTGATAATAAGTATGTCCAGAGCCTGTAGATTTTCCCATGACAGTATGTTTTAAGCTGGAGAAACCCTGTATCTCTTAGGCCAAGGGAATTAATTCCCTTTCTAATTTCTCCAATATAAACTGTACCTATGCAAAAAAAAAAAGGGGGGGCACAAAACCTTTATTTTTTCTTTTTTTGTTGTTTTGTAGTTCTTTATTAAGGCTGTTGTGTATTTTGTAATTGCTTCTCCCCCCCCCTTTTTTTCTTTAAATTGATACTGATAATTCCAAGAAGGACTCTTCTTTTTTCCCCCAATGAACCACTGAACTTGAATCATCTTGTTCTACCTCATAAATTGAGGGACAAAAAAAAAAAAGTCGATAGTACTAGAGGCCAACAGTCACAGGAACATTGAGTGGAAATAAATAATGATCAGGCCTAAACACCAAACACAAAGTCAATGACAACAGAATCAAGATCTACAACAAGTTATATACAAAGGGGACTTGTTACACTTGCAGTCCAGGGGGCTAAGGGGAGAGGTCTGGGAAGTATGCTGGGAACAGGGGCAAAAGGAGGTCAACACTGGTGGTGGGAATTACCCTAATTCACCTTCAATATGTACCTTCAATATAACTGTGAAAGACTTGTAATTCACATTGGACTCTATAAAAATTACTAAAAGAATGGTTCTTTATTGTCTTTTATGTCTTGATATATTTTTAATGCTAAATAATTATTTACTGCATATAGAACATGAATAATTTTATCTACCATACTTATTCATAGATCTCTTAGCGGTTAAGAGGTTTTATGCATAAAGTTTCTATAAACACTAATATATAAGTTTTGTATGGATGTAGGATTTCAATTTATTTGAGGAGTGTCCAAGGACAAAGGCATATCTAATGTGCACAGAACATATGCTTAACTTTGTAGAAACTGTCCAAATGTCCTCGAAAGTGTCTGTACCATTTTATATTCTAACCAGTAATAAACCAAAGTTCTATTTTTACAGTTAGGATTTATTCTATTAGAATCTAACTGAGTTTCACTGATTGGGCCAGTTTTGACTGCCATTTGGAAATATGAATTATATATTCAAGAGTATTGAAATTCCAGAGTCTTCTATCACTACATACTTTTTAATTTTATATTTTAATGTTCTCATCCAAGTCTGATATGAAACATCTAAGGTGGATAATAAAACTGACAGTGAAACTTCCTTTCTCTTCCCAGAGTTCCCCAAACCTACTGTACTATAAATACATTTTTTTGTTTTAGTTAAACACCATGATTACAAAGTTATTCATGATTGAGTTTCAGTTTTACAATGTAAATGGCTCTTCAACCATGATCGTTTACCACCACCAATGTCTCCAGTTTCCCTTCTCCTCCTTCTACATGCATTTTACTTCTACTTTACTTCACATCTTCTCTATCTTCCTTTTTTTCAGTTTTAAACAGTGTACTTTCCATATTTTAATAAAGGGATACCATACTTCTAACTTTATATTTGTCCAACATCCTGTTATTGTACTGAGAGATAAGTTCCAAAGATTATTGTCATAGTGGTCCCTTTTATGCCCTAATTGTACTACTCCACTATTTGTGACAAGTTTCTTACCATGAATTGGTCCTCCTGGCCCTCCTCTCTATTATCTCTGGATATTAACACAATATTATTATTAACAACATTATTAATTTAATAATATTAAATATTATTTTTCTATATCTCATAAATGAGTGATATTCTAGATCTCTCTTCCTCTGACTCATTTGACTCAATATACTACTGTTCATATCTATCCATGTTTAGGCATATTTCATGACTTTCATTTTTATAACAGCTGCATAGTGCATAGTATTCATCATGCAGATGTACTATAGTTTCATGAGCCACTCATCTGTTTTCAGGCGTTTGTTTTTTTCCAAATGCTGACTATTGTAAATAGTGTTGCAGCACATAAGAATGCAGAGGTTGGGGCCAGGAAGGTGGCGCTAGAGATAAGGTGTCTGCCTTGTAAGCGCTACCAAGGAACGGACCGCGGTTCGATCCCCCGGCGTCCCATATGGTCCCCCCAAGCCAGGGGCGATTTCTGAGCACATAGCCAGGAGTAACCCCTGAGCGTCAAACGGGTGTGGCCCAAAAACCAAAAAAAAAAAAAGAATGCAGAGGTTGGGGCCGGAGAGATAGCATCAAAGTAAGGCGTTTGCCTTGCATGCAGAAGGACAGCGGTTCGAATCTCAGCATTTCATATGGCCCCCTTAGCATGCCAGGAGCGATTTCTGAGCGTAGAGCCAGGAGTAACCCCTGAGTGCTGCCGGGTCTGATCCAAAAACCAAAAACCAAAAACCAAAAAAAAAAAAAAAAAAAAGAATGCAGAGGTCAGAGGTCATTTGTGTTTTTGTTTTTGTGTTCCTAGCCTAGGAACTCTAGGACCTAGGGTAGATAGCTAGGAGTGTTATTGTTGAATCATAAGAAATCTTTTCCCCTACATTCATGGTTGTTGTTCTTTGTGATATGTGTCAGTCTCTGTGGTGTAAAATGATACCTCATTGTTTTGATTCACATCTCCATGATTATTAGTTGAGTGGAGCATTGTTCATTAGTTTTATAGCCACCTGTATTTCTTCCTTGAGAAAAATGTCTGTTCATTTCTTCTTTCCATTTTTGATTAAATTAAATGTGCTTTTTCTTGCTGAGCTCTACCAGTACCTTGCATATCTTATCAGGTGGGTATTTGGTGAATAGCTTTTCCCATTCTATGGGTACTATTTGCAGCCTAATCTCCATTTCCTTTGAGGCTCAGAAGCTTCTCAGTTTAATTTAGTTCCATTTGTTTATCTTATTTTCACTTTATTGGCCTGTGGCATTTATTCCTTGAAAGATGCCTTTAGCTTTAATGCCTTGAACTGTACTGCCTGCATTTTCCTCTATGTACCTTATGATTTCATATTTGATATCTAGCTCTTTTTGGGGGGGTTGGGCCACGCATGGCGGTGCTCAGGGGTTACTCCTGGCTGTCTGCTCAGAAATAGCTCCTGGCAGGCACGGGGGACCATATGGGACACCGGGATTCGAACCAACCACCTTAGGTCTTGGATCGGCTGTTTGCAAGGCAAACACTGCTGTGCTATCTCTCCAGGCCCGATATCTAGCTCTTTAACTCACTTTTATTTATTTTGATTTCACCTCTGTGTATGGTATTAACGACTAGTCTGAGTTTTTTTTTTTTTTATTTAGCTGACCAGTTTTCCTAACACCACTTGTTGAAGAGGCTTTCCTTGTTCCACTTTTTATTTCTTGTCTCTTTATGAAAGATTAATTAATCTGATACCTGTGGGTGCATCTCGGGGTATTAAAGTCTATTTCATTGATCTTTATTCCAATACCATGCTGTTTTAATGACTGTAGCTTTGCAGTACAGTAAGGTTGTCCAAAGTGGATCCTGCCATCTTCTTTTTTATCAAGATTGCTTTAGTTTTTTATGTATGTTTATTCCATATGAATTTCAGGAGTGTTTGGTCCACTTCTTTGAAAAATGTCATGGATATTCTTACAGAGTTTTCATTAAAACTGTACACTGCTTTGGGGAGTATTGTTTTGCCATTTTTTTGATTTTTGGTTTTGGTTTTTTTTTTGGGTCACGCCCATCAGCACTCACTCAGGGGTTACTCCTGGCTCTACACTCAGAAATCGCTCCTGGAAGGCTTGGAGGTCCATAGGGGATGCCGGGATTCGAACCACAGTCATTCTGCATGCAAGGCAAATGCCTTACCTCCATGCTATCACTCTGGCCCCATATTGTATTGCCATTTTAATGATGTTAATCCTACCAGTTCATGAGCAGAGTATATGTTTCCATTCCCTTGTGTCTATTTGTTCCTAGAAACAGTACCTTATAGAATTTTTTTGTATAGGTCTTTTATCTCTTTAGTTAAAATGACCTGATTTTCTGAGGCACAATTGTGAATGTGATTAATCTTTTAATTCTTTCATTATTTTGTATAGAAAAAATAAGGTATTTTTTGTGTATTAATTATATAGCCTGCCACTTTACTACACAAGTCTATTGTTTGTAGAAGCTTTTTTTATGTAGAGTTCTTAGGAACTTTTAGATACAGTATGATGTCATCTGTAAACAATGAGAGCTTGTGCCAACTTGTTAGTATTTGGTGGTTAGTATTGTGGATTTTATTGCTTTAATAGGTGTGCAATATATTTTATTGTTTAATTTGAATTTCCCTAATGATATATAATGTGTATTAATGTTCATATTTCCATTCATATATTTTTTGTGATATATTTGTTAAAATCTTTTGATGTTTTGTAATTAGGTTGTTTTATCATTTGCTTTTAAGTTAATTGTATATTTTGTATATCAAACTTATATCGAACAGATTACTAGCAAATATAATCTTTATGGCTGTTTTTTTTTGTTCTTTTTCCAGTGTCCTCCACAAAGTAGAACATTTTAATTTTAATGACAATTTATTTTTTTCAAAATCATTTTGGTGTGCTATTAAAAATTTACCATCAAATCCAAGATATTTTAGATTTTTCTCCTGTGCTTCAAAAAGTTTTGTAATTTAGTAATTTTACATTTATGCCTATATTCAGTTTTGAGTTAATTATTATAAGAGTAAAATGTCTGTTTCTAGATTCATTTTTTTTTTGCTGACTGTCTAGTTTCATTACTTTATTTTTGAAAAGGCAGACATAGTTTTTTTAGACTCATCATTTCTGAGAAAATTCTATTTTCTCTCACCACTGCACATTTGACAGTTTTCCCTATACCAGAGACTAAAGCTAAGAAAATGACTCATACTTTATGCTTTATTGGTAAAATGACAGGTCAATATATGATACCAGATTTTAACTAGTTCATTTATTTGGAGCAGTATTACAGATTGTGTAAAACTTAATGTGTGACACTCATATTGGCTCTTGTGCCTCTTACTGCTTAGTCAAATCCTATAATATAATTTTATATGCAAGTCCTGTCAAAAGTTCACATGATGATGATGAATGGTCAGAATAAGTGGCAAAGTAGATTTTTTTTTTTGCTGCTATTATAGCAATGTTTGGCATTCAAATAAAAGAGTCTGCCAAGGAATTAAGATTATAGGTCTCATTTAAAGAGGTAAAGGATACTGACTAGTTTTAATGAGTGTTCATTGAAATAACTCTATCATAATCTTTTAAGATAGTTGTAAAAAATTCATACTCTAGGACTTCATTCAAATCTAGTGAACTCAGAATTAAGGGATTAAGGGAAGTTATTCAGTTTCTGAAATTTTGATTGAATATATTTCAAATATAATTTAAGATGAAAATGAGATATATCACCTATGGGTGTTTTCCTCCAGAGACCTGGTGGTGACCCTCTGAATAAACAACATAAAAGCCATAAAAGCTGTCTATGGTGAGACTGAAAAACATTTTTAGTGGCTCAGTTTATTTTATATATGACAGAATAAAGAATGGTCTCATGTCTAGGTTAAAATGCTATCTTCTTGATCTGAGCCTTCATAAAAAAGAATTTTATCTTCTCTATGGGAACAACTTTTTTTGTTTTGTTTTGTTTAGTTTGTTGTTTTAGGGGCCACACCTGTTGATGCTCAAGGGTTACTCCTGGCCATAATCTATGCGCACAGAAATCGCTCCTGGCTTGGGGGACAATATGGGACTCTAGGGATGGAACCAAAGTTGGTCTGCAAGGCTAATGCCCTACCACTCTGCCACTCCTGAGGCCCCTATGGGAACATCTTAAGCTAAACTATCCCAAGCAATTAGCAAGGACACCCATCATAAAATGAGATATGGTAAGAACAAAGTATTTTGGCAAATTAAATAGGGAAGGAAGCAGGGAACAGCCTTATAGAGAATGGTCCTGTGGGACTCAACGGGTACTTTTTGGTAAAGTTTTATGTATTGGTGGACTTTCTCCTCCTTCCTGCTTTGGCAGCATTCCCACAGCCACAGCATCCATTTTGAAGGTCTAGTTTAGCTAGAATTAAGGAGCAAATAGAGTCTACATATTGACATTCAAATAGTAAAATAAAATTTGTGGAAAAAGGAATAAAGTTCAAATGGTAGTTAGTGCATATACCTAGTATGCTGAATGCCCCAAGTTTGGTCTCCAGCATTGCATGCTTTTAAAGCACGACTAGTTTAGCCTCAGCATTCCCAGAGCACTGGATTGGGTTAGAGAAGTATCCCCTATTAAAACATTCTGAACTTGTGTCTGAGTGAGAAAAATAGTGTAAATATTTGTATGCTCATGTTTGGAGAAGAAGAGTACTCTTATCTAAAGAGTATCTTTATCTTTACCATTTAAATTTGCTCTTCTCTATACATATACACACAAATACTTATGCTTAGCTTTTCTGAAAATAAGTATTACCTTTGTGTTAAATATATGTTGTCTTAAGTTTTGTTTTCATAATTGTGAAAAACACTCAGGTGTTCACACTGTTTCTTTATCCAATTACATGTCTTGCAGTTGCTTTACATCTCCACTAATTAACGTTTTGTATGTTTATTTTTTCTCATATACATTCACAATGGTTTGGTTTAGGCCTCTTTTTTTTTTTTCTTTGGTTTTTGGGTCACACCTGGCGATGCTCAGGGGTAACTCCTGGCTGTCTGCTCAGAAATAGCTCCTGGCAGGCACAGGGGACCATATGGGACACCGGGATTCGAACCAACCACCTTTGGTCCTGGATCGGCTGCTTGCAAGGCAAACACCGCTGTGCTATCTCTCCGGGCCCTGGTTTAGGCCTCTTATTGTTTTGCTGTGGCAACCTCTTAATCCTTTCCTTCTCAATCTATCTTGCACATTGTTTTTGTTTGTTTGTTTGTTTGTTTGTTGTTTTGGGGCCACACCTGGTGATATTCAGGGGTTACTCCTGGTTATGCGCTCAGAAATCGCTCCTGGTATGGGGGGCCATATAGGATGCTGGGATTTGTCCATCCTGGATGCGCTGTGTGCAAGGCAAACGCTCTACCTTACTGCTGTGTTATCGCTCTGACCCACACATCGATTTTTTTTTTTGTAATTTATTTTATTTGGGTCAGACAGGGGTTCCAGCAGCCATTTCCAATGGTAAATTCAATATATGTTTCAATCTTCAGACTGGCACTGCTTTGGTTTGTTGTTGTAAGGGTAACAGGATAACCCCAGACTTGCTTCAGGACTATCCATGATATTGATTTGGGTATCATACAGCGCCACGTTCAAACTCAGGACCTGCTGATTACCAAGTTTGTACTCTTAATGTTTGGTAATCTTCCTGGTCCTGAAATCTTATAATTTAAATTTTTCAGCTAGAGGAAGTCTGCTCAAGATCTCAGTTCTAGTTATCCTCTTTTCAGCTTTATCTTCAATTGCTTTCCCAAATCACAGTTTCTTTCACAAAAATCACTTGTATATTTTTGAATATTTTTATTCTCTTTGATGTTAAGTTTTTATTCTATTTCTATTCTTGACTAAAGATTTTAGTTTCCCTGTGAAACCTCCTTGATAGCTATAGCTATTTAGTATTTTTTTTAATTTCAGAGGATTGCTGCATTTAATTGCAGTTCTTTAGTTATATGTTTCAAACTTCTATCAAATTGAACTCCTAAAAGTCTAAAAATTTTTATAAAACTGTTTTTATTTACATAAACATTATTGTATGAAAGCTCTGTTCTTTGTTGAAATAACCTTCAGGACTTGAATTTTTGACAACCTGGAAGTCAACAACTTGGAGGTAAGAACTATAGAATTATAGATGAGTTAAATAAAAATTAGAAAAGAGAGGGAGATAAAAAATAGTATAGCAGATAAGAATCTTGCTTTGCTATAGTTGACCTGAGTTTTACTCCAACCACTTCATAAAATTCTCAAAGAACCATAAAGTGTTATCCTTGAGCACAAAGCAAAGAAAAAACCTTGTGAAAAGATAGATGTGGCCCAACCCCATGTTAATAGAAAAATATATATATTATATAAATAAATGAGATCCTGGGAATGGAATCATAATTTTTATTGGCCAAAATGGAATAAATCTGCAAAAGTAAATGGGAGTGTCTAATTAATTTTCTTCCTAGAAAAAAGTTGAAATGAAGTGAAGACCTTAATGTCTATAGTATTATGGCCTAAATTTTAAATATTTGAAAAATAAAATGAGGTTTTGTTTAGTGAGATAAATATGAAGACTTTACTCTATTGCTTTCTGTAAGAGGCTATCCAGTAGTGCTTAAATACGAGAATCACTCCCTGTGACAGTAGACTCAGTGATGTGACCCAAATCTGGCCTATGATGCAGTGTTATTTGTGATGATTAGTGCTTGAAAACAATCAGGTCTACACGTGGTAGTGCTGATGTGTGGAGTAATGTGATTTTTATCTAAGACTTGGACCTCATGTATGATGGCATATATATTCCAGTCCTAGGACTATCTTCCCAGATACCGGTCAGGATCTTTGAGGGTCTGCAAACTTGGGAAAAAATTAAATTAATTAAATCAGTAAGTTAAATGGCAAACATAAAATGTAATACTAATAAAAAGCAGTTATGTATTTTAGTTTCTTGTAATACCTAGCTCAAAACTGTGCAGGATAGGATGGAGACATAGGACAGTGAGTAGGAAACTTCCCTTGCATGCAGCCAATCCAAGTTTAATCTCTGGCACCGTGTATGGTCTCTTAAGCACCGTCAGGAATGATTGCTGAGTGCAGAGTGGCAATAGCCTTGAGGTCTACTGGATACAAACTCAAAACCCAAAAGAAGAATGAAAAGGTTGTTGTGATCTATACATATTGTAATATATCCAATCATAAGAAAAGATGAATGCATGTGGTTTTCTATAAATTGGATAGAACTGGAGTTTCCATATAAGCAAAATAAGTCACAGAGAGAAGGAAAATATAGTTGATCCCAATTATTTGTGAACTCTAGAGCAACAGAACAAGAAAATAGAATATAGAATAATAAAAATTATTGATCTTGTATTTAAAAATTAATATTACCAGGAAGTGGGGGGATCAATACCAATACATGGGATTGTAGAAAATGTGTACTAAAAGTAAAATAAATAGTCAAGGGATTAGGTACTTTTGAGGTGGTAAGATACATTAACTGTATATCAGTTCATAAGCAATAATACTACTGTAATCATGTTAGCTGAATTTCTTTCTTTTTTTTTTTGATTTTTGGGTCACACCCAGTGACACTCAGGACTTACTTCTGGCTATGCACTCAGAAATTGCTCCTAGCTTGGGGGACCATATGGGATGCCCAGGGATTGAACCGTGGTCCGTCCTAGACTAGCGCAGGCAAGGCAGACACCTTACCCCTTGTGCCACCGCTCTGGCCCCGTTACCTGAATTTTATATAAAAAGAATTACAAGGTTAAATGTAGATAATAGGGATAATAGTATTTGAATTGAGAATAACATCAATGTGTGTGTGTGTGTGTGTGTGTGTGTATGTGTGTGTGTGGGGGATCAAAATCAGGTTTGTACACATGCAAAGAAAATTTGCTACTGCTGAGCTATATTACTAGTCAGAGGATAGTATAAAATTTTCAAGAAAAAGAAATTAAGAAATTAAAATTAATACTAATGCAGACTGTGGGGCCGGTGAGGTGTCTGCCTTACAAGCACTATCCAAGGAATGACCACAGTTTGAGCCTCTGGCATCCCATATGGTCCCCCCAAGCCAGGGGCAATTTCTGAATGCTTAGCCAGGAGTAACCTCTGAGCATCAAACGAGTGTGGCCCGAAAAACCAAAAAAAAAAAAAAAAAAACAATAACTAATGTAGACTGTATATAAAAACACATAGATATAGTTTAATGGAATTGCAGAGCATCAAAGACAAAGAGATTTTAAATGTAGCTAGAGAAAAAAGATGGCCTAAAATGAAATAATAACCCTGAAAGTAGACTTCTAAACAAAATTAGATTACATAAAAAAGGAGTAGCATTATTAAAATATTAATATAAATATTTGTCATAATAAAATTTTAATCAAGTTGTAATATTGGTCCATTGAGAGTTCAAAGACACACAGGCAGAGATGGATTTTTTTTTACTTTTAATTGGTCCTTTCTGTATAGTTTTCTTAACAGATTGAATATTCTTTGAACTCAAGAAGCCTAATGAATGACTGTTAAGCAGTTATTTTATGTTAAGCAGTTTATGTTAAACCACTCTAAGAATTTGGACGTTTTAAAATAAAACAATAAAAAACACAAAAATAAAACCACTACCATCCCATACTCATAGTCTTTGTGGGTTTTTGGTGTATTTTTTTTGGAGGGTGAAACACCCAGCAAAGCACAGGACTTATTTTGATTCTTTTCAAAGGTTTAATTTGGGTGACCCTTGTAGGTTTGGGGAACCAGGTGGGGTTCCATAATTATAACTTGTATCTGACAGATACAAGTTGCTCTGGTCCAATATACCCAAATACTTGCTAGTGAAAAAGGGATTAAATAATAGGCTTGATTTTTTAAAATAGTATACAGTATACTGGAAGATAATGGTATGTATAAAGATAGTGATAGTACAAGTTAAGGTGGTAGTAAAGTTGATGGCATCTATGGGGGTATATGTTAGAATTGAGTATTTGAAACAAACTTGCCCATAAATCTATTTGTTCTCAAACACTGTCGTGTTGGTTGATTCTTCACTCTCGATGCCACATTCACACACAATGGTTTTTAAAGCCTTGAGGAACAAAGGAAATTATGGCAAGTGCAGGTATGTTTCTAAATTTGTAAGACTATTTTGTGCAATCGTGTTCTCTTTTCATAGCATTTGAACATCTGTTGTTGTACTATTTTTTAGAGTGATTATGTTTGGGGCCCTGCATCATTAAATACCATTGCCTATGTTGGGATCTTACTTTAAAATCACCAATCTTCTTTTCAAAACATAAAAACATATTGAAAAATGTATTAATATTGGGCACAAATAATCCAGGCTTCCCTGAATATAACAGTACTGACAAAGGATAATATGATTACAATATGTATATTCTCATCACTGAAATTATATAATACCTATAAACCTAAATATTAAATTTGTGATGCTATTCTACCTGCACCCAAAATTACAATATAAAATTATGTAAGTTTAGTTTACTTAAGCATTTCATTAAATTATCTATAATAATAAAGTTTTAGTTAGAAAGTCTAGAGAAAGGTCTTTTCTAATGTGATGTTCTGCAAATTGTTTTCCTCTAGCATCAGTTTGTATTTCAATAGGAAGAGAAAGTTTTCTGAAAAATTCAATGTGCTTTGTCATGTTAAAAAATTCTAAGCTATATTTGTTATCCATAACAAACAAAATAAGCTCAGGAATACAGATGCAAATACAGTGTTTGATGTTGGCATTGAAGAAACACTATGTTACACCGTGCCAGATACCACATGAGCTTTCTTCCTTCACCTCTTGGCACTGTGGCCAGTTCTCAGTGTCTGCTGAGTGAGGGATGCTTGGGCTTAGATTGGTGAACTGCTTTTCTGTACACCTAGTGCTTCCCATCCGTTGTGTCTAAGGTCGTGTATATCAAAATAAAACCACTTGAAACTGAAAAAAAGTTATTTTAGAAATTTTATTTTATACATTGCTATTTTATGTAAAATTATATTGAAACTAAAATTTTTGAAAGTTAGTAGTCTATAAGATGTCATAAACAACATTTTACTCAATGTTGTGTATTACACATGTTTAAAAAACATTCATTTTTAATTATTTTTTTTGTAGTGGATGTTTTATTCACACTAGTGGCACTCACAATCACTTCTGGATCTATGCTCAACGGTCACTCCTAGCATTGCTCAGGGGACCATGTGATGCTAGAAATTGAAATGAGGTTGACTGCATTTAAGATAAACATCTTAAATACTGTATTATCCCCTGTAGCCCCTATTTTTAACTTCTTTCGGGGAAAAAGCTTTTCATAGTGGCTGTACTAATGTACATATATAGCAATTGTAAATAATGATTCCCTTTTCACATCACTTATAGAAATTGCTGTTTCTCATCTTTTTTATAATAGCCATTTAAAAAGGTTTAATGTACTTATCTAAGTACCTTATATAAGGTATTTACTTTTTTAAGGTTGAATTACTCTGTAATATTTTAATATTCCCCATATAAATGATATTGGAAGTACTTTCATTTGACTTTTGGTAATAAATAGTGTCCTTGGATAACATTTATTTTACTAAGTCCTTTATCCATTAATTTTTTCTTTTAATTTGAGTTATATATATATTTATACACCATAGATAATAACCTCAAATTAACTATATATGGTTTTCTATGTTATATTCATATAACATTCCCACTAATAATCTTGTTTCATTATTTTTTGTTAGTGAGCTTCCTGAATGTCATTTTCAAAATATCTATTATAAATCCAACACAGAAAGTAGTTCCTAGTATAAAATAGTTTCTAACTAAGCATTTGAGAAATGTCTGAGTATGGTTGAAAACATGATTTTTCTTCTATATTATAATATGATGTTTGTTATGGATTCTGAACTTCTACATTGGATTGGTGTTTGTGTGGATTCTTTATTTTACACAATCACCGTATAATAATATGCTCTGTGGAGTTGTAGAAACTTAGAAGAACACAAACATTTCATAAATATAATTAATACTTGTGAGAATAGATTAAAAAAACACAAAACAAACAACTGAGTGAAGAAACTTTCTGTAAGAATCAATATTAATTTAAGTGATGTCATTTAGTGAATATACTTAAGGTGATATCCATCTCAAAATTTTCCAAATGAACCTCTGACACGGGTTTAGCATGTATTTCTGCAATTTTGTTGGAATACAGAATGCTTTTTTACACTTCAAATCATCCCTTATAATGCCTCCATCTTATAGCTCCCTCAAATTCTGTAATGGAATAAACCATAACTATGAATGAAGCTGTCATAAGTGGACTTCTCTGTTTTGTTTTTAGCCACACCTAGTGATGTCCAGTGTTTATGCCTGGATCTATATTCTGAAATTACTTCTGGAAGGACTTGGGAGACTATAGGGTACAGGAAATTGAGCCAGGTCAGCTCAAAGAAAGCTCCCTATAAGCTTTCCATTATTGCTCAGACCCTGTAAGTGAACTTCATTGGGAGGTTAGATTCCCTACCAGGGGTCCTCAAACTTTTTAAACAGGGGGCCAGTTTACTGTCCCTCAGACCATTGGAGGGTCTGACTATAGTACAAACAAAACTTATGAACGAATTATTATGAACACTGCATATATCTTATTTTGCAATGAAGAAACAAAACAGATACAAATACAATATGTGGCCTGCGGGCCATAGTTTGAGGACCACTGCAACAGTCCCAGAAAGAGCATGAAGACTTCTGAATATTGCATACTTTCCTGTTCTCAATTTATATAAGAGAAGTATGCAGTGTTTAAGAATAGTTACTTGTGAGTTCAGTAGAATGGACGAAATGAATATCAAAAACCTAAAACAAATATTGAACTTTTTAATACTAAGTTTAACAGCTGAGGTTAAGCCTTACTATATACTTTGCTGATGGTTATAAAAACATAATCTGGGCTATAGTGATAGTAAAAGGGAGGAACATTTGTCTTGGATGCAGCCAACCTGGGTTTGATCCCTGGTATATTGTCCTAACAGAAATCCCTGAGCATCATCTAGTGTGGCCCAAATCATGCCCACTCAAAATGTATAATCTTGGTTTGCGCATGAGAAACAATTATTAATAGAATTATAAGCCACAGAGTCTCAGTGTTTTTAAACAATGTATATAAATGTGCATGTAAACATATCTCTTTTTGTATGAGCCACACTTGGGTGTGCTCAAGAAACTAAGGTTTTTATGTACTTGGCTATGTTTAAGAACTTCCCGGGCCACCTAGGTATTACCTAGGTAGGTATGATTAGGTTTAAGTTTTTATATGCTGGTGATGGAGATTATGTGGTACTAGGGATCAAACCTAGGACTTTTCAAATGCAATCATATAATGTATAGTTGAGCCACATACCTCCAGCTCCCAAACTAACATTTTGAGAGAGTAAAGAAAAAAGATATAATAAATAAAAAGATGATGATAATGTATGTATATGTGTATATGTATATATATGTACACAGCTTGAGCTAAAATACATAATTTATAAACCAGAAAAATTATAAATATGGCATAGTTCTTGTTGGAAACTAGATAGACAGATAGATAGTTTTGGGTCCTTTCAATACAGAATGCTGGCACCTCAAGGTGGAATGATGCCTTTAGGGGGGGGGGCTATAAATATCTATCTTCACTGTCTTGAAAGAACCTTCCCTTGAGAAAGTTCATAACAAAGATGTTTATCCCAATAAACATGAGCTCTTATATATATAAAAAATTAACCCAGATAGATTGATAGGCACCTGACCAAAGTATATTCTTCTTCTGATAAGTATTGGCTCTAAGCAATAACTATATTATGCAGAGACTATTAGGACTCTCTATCCATGAGGCTGTTAGCCCTCCAGCCTCATGCTTTACTATTTTATGTTTATTTTATTTTCTTACTCTTTAGTATGCCAGTGCTTTAGGCTTTTCACCTGGGTCCAGTCCATGGCAGGTTCTAATATTAGTTATGAAGACTATTGATGGAAAAGTCCTAAATATATTTGTGTGCATACAATTGCTTTCTATTGGGCATTTCATATGTCAAAAGAGGAAGTCATATGGGGAGAATATGTATAAGTTAAAATGCCATAAAAGGGTTTCAAAGATATGACAGAGAGTCAGTTGCTTGCTTATATGGTTCCCTGACCCCTACCATAAGAAATCCTTGAACACAGAACCAGTAATCCCTGAACACTGCTGGTGTGTCCTAACCAAACAGTAACAAATACTATACCATGGAATTAAATTGAGAAATATAACACCAGAGAAATAATTTTTTTCAAAACTAACCAAAATGTGTCAACAAAGTAAAAATCTAAAAAGGGTTCCTAAGAAGAACATTGTCACAATTGAATAGTAGCAGATTTGCTGACATAAACTTAAGAAACACTTGTAGATGTAGTAGAAAAGACTAGAGAGGAAAAACAATGACAACAAATATGATCAATAAGTCTTGATCTAGTTTTTGAAGATAAGTGTTTGCAGAGAACACTGAAACTGTACTGAGGAACAGTAGTACACCATATAAAAATAGACTTAAGGTGAATAAAATCTGAACATTCAGACTAAAAAAAATTACTTTGCTGTAGGCAAAAATGATTTAAAGATGACCACAGTTAGATATGTCTGAAAAATACTTGCATGAGAATAGAAAACAAAATCTGTTACTTCTGAAGAGAAATCAAAAGTATTTCAAAGGTAAACATATTCTCTAAACTTAATAACATAGGATGGGACATCTAATTTTTTTCTAATTGTCTTATTCAACTAATTTGCCTCATGTAAATGTATCAGGTTTTCTCAAATATTCAAGATAAAATATGCAAGTTTTTTTTACATAAGTACTTATATTTGTGCTCAAACTGAATAAGATCTATGGAACAAAAGTATCTAAACTTTGATAATACGTAGTTTCTTCTGAAAATTCACTATAAAAAGGAATTAAAATCCTTTTCAAATATTTAATATGATAATTTAAAAATATTTACACAAAAATACAAATGGTCAAAAGGCACATAAAATGCTCCACATCACTAATCTTCAGGAAGATGCAAATCAAAACAATGAGGTACCATCTCATGCCACAGAAACTGGCACACGTCACAAAGAACAAGAACAATCAATGCAAGCAAAGACGTGGGGAAAAAGGAACTCTCATTCACTGTTGGTGGGAATACTGTCTAGTCCAGCCTTAATGGAAAACAATATAGAGATTACTCAAAAAACTGGAAGTTGATCTCTCATATGATCCAGCTATATCACTCCTAGGGATATACCCTAGGAACAAAGAAACACAATACAAAAATGCTTTGTGCACCTCTATATTCATTGCAGTACTATTTACAATAGCCAGATTCTGGAAACAACCCAGATGCCCTTCAACAGATGAATGGCTAAAGAAACTGTGGTACATATACACAATGGAGTACTAAGCAGTCGTCAGGAAAAATGAAGTCATGCAATTTTTCTATACGTGGATGGACATGGAAACTATTATGCTGAGTGAAATAAAGTCAGAGGGAGAGAGATAGGCACAGAATAGTTTCACTCATCTATGGGATTTAAGAAAAATAAAAGATTATTGTAATAACAATCAGAAACAATAGAAGTGAGGACTGGAAGGACTGGCCACAACATGAAGCTTGCCAGAAAGAGTGGCCAGTATAGTTAGAGAACTACAAAGATAACTTCAAATCTATATAGGCAGAGAGTGGAGAGTAAGGAGATGGGACATTGGTGGTGAAAAGTAGGGTGAAGGAGGTGTTCTTTATTATAACTGAAACTCAACTACAAACATGGTTGTAATCATGTAATCATGTAACCATATCTTAAAGATATTAAAAATGCAGAATTCAAAAAACATTTACATAAATTAACAATTTTAAAGTGATATGTTTTTCTTTTAATACTATAAGCACAAAGCAATAAAATATAATAACCTTATATTTTATTTATTTATTGTTAACTACAATGAGAAAATATGAATAAAGTTAAAGGTGGGTGCAATGTAAATAGACATGGGTTACATGACACAATTTAATTTATAAGAGCAAGAATGAAAAAATAAATATAAAGAAATATAAGTATAAGTTTTGGAGCATAGTACAGCAGGTAAGTCAATGGTCTTTGTACTGCCAATCTGGGTTCTATCACCAGGATCTCTTATTTTTCACCATGTACCACCAGGAGTAATTTCTGAGTATAAAGTCAGGAGTAACCCATGAACTTTACCTGGTATGGCCCAAACACCAAAGGAAAAAAAAAGAAAAGAAAAAAGAAATATAAGTCTAAATATCATTAATAAATGAGATGAGAAGAGACTGAAAACATATTTGTATAAATATATTTTAGATTTTAAATTTGTTAAAAGTCAAATAATTTGAGGGGTTGAAATGATATTATGGCATGTAGGTATTTGCCTTGCACGTAGCTGACTTGTGTTTTATTCTTGACATTTGATATTGTGCTCCAAGCACCATATGGAGTAGTGCCTGAGTGCAGAGCAAAAGTTGTCCTTGAACGTCACTGATAGTGGTCCCCAAATAAACAAAATAAAAACCAACAGTAAAATAAATAATAAAAGTTAAATAATTTGAGTTTAAATTTGAGTCTCTCATAATATATTTAAAAGACCCAAAGAAATAAAGTGATGTAAAGATTAAAGATGAAAAATAAGTTTAAAATGTGCGTGAAATTACAACCCAAATATAAAATAACCTCCAAAATTCAACAATAAATATAATTCAAATTAGCAATATTATTACAAAAGACTCAATTATCATAAGCACATACATCCCCCAAATATAGATCACTCATAAGTCTTTTGACTTTGATAACAGGATATAAAATAACAGGTTTTTAATTTTTTTATTAAAATTGTTGTGATTTACAAAATTCATCATAGATGGGTAAAGTTAGTCTTGGAAGCTTGGGGAGTACATATGTATGCTGGGGATCAAACCCTGGTTGTTGCAGGCAAAGCAAACACTCTACCCACTGTGCTAAAAGTTTGGCTCAAAGAACAACTTTTATAAAATAAAACAATATGAATTAATAAAAGAATAAACATTTGACTCAACATTTATATTTTGTATACATCTGAAAATCAGAAAATAGTATTTTGAAAGGATATCCACACTTATTCTTATCACAGTATTATTTACAGTAGCCAGCAGTTGAAAACAACATAAGGGCCTATTGACAGATGATGTGGAATATGTACAAAATAAAGATAGGTAGAAATAAACATAATGTAATTCTATGTATATATATATATTTAAAATGTTTTGTTTCTTGAAACATTAATATAATTAAAATATATTCACCCATAACAAAATTAAAGGGATAAACATAAATACCAATTTAATTTTATTAAGAGTAGTTATATGTATAGGAACAAAAATTAGAGAACTAAGACGAAAATAAAATTTTAGTCCTATAAGATTATATTTTGGTTATCAGAAAGGAAGGCTAAAGTTGGGTGGAGACATTGGGAAAAAAGGGCAATTAATTAAAAATAAAAACTGTTGGTGGTGGCGCGGTGGTGCTAGAGGTAAGGTGTCTGCCTTGCCAGCGCTAGCCTAGGACAGACCGCGGTTCTATCCCCCCACGTCCCATATGGTCCCCCAAGCCAGGAGTGACTTCTGTGCACATAGCCAGGAGTAACCCCTTAGAGTTGCCAGGTGTGGCCCAAAACCAAAAAAAAAAAAAAAGAAAGAAAAAAAAAAAGAAACTGAACATCTACGGTAAAAAAAAAATAAGGTATTATATGTATACATAATTGTAAACTTCAGAATTACCTTTTTGAAGTAACATTTATACTTTAAATGTATACAAACAAGGTTAAGTAGAAAAGTTATAGTGACGTTATGCATATATTTCAGAAAAATAAAATATTATTCTAGTAAATATCAGTTAGAAAAGCCAAATATGATAGGATTTTGCATATTAGGAAAAAGAGCTTTTGACAGATACCTCTATTTTTAGAGTAGATAAAATAAATGTGCATATCAATTTGAATAATGTAATTTGCAAGATTGAATACTTGGACAATATCAAAGTACATAAGCAACTACAAAAGAAGGAGTATAAATTTTATCTTAACAAATTTATTGACTATAGGATACTTAAGTGAAGTAAATGAGCAAAGGTGAAATGAGGGTGATTATGTTACACAGACAAGAATAAATACTGTCTTTCTTTGCCTTATAGATCAATGTAAAAATCTTAATTTACTTTTAAGTTACTGGGAAGCATAGACAGATTTAAAACTCTCTTATTTTTTTAATGAGGGTATGGAAGTTTGAGTGTTTTGAATTTATATGTTAGTAGTAGCACTCTTAAGTTATGATCCTTAATATGTTTGAAGATAACAAAAACCATTTAGGATGTCAAGTATCAAGAAAACAGAAAGACAAGGATGACTCCAAACATTTTGGTTATAAAATCTCATGGTATTTTGGTGACATTTAATTTTTGGCCACACCCATTTGATGCTCAGGGGTTACTCCTGGCTAAGCACTCAGAAATTGCCCTTGGCTTGGAGGGAACCATATGGGATGCCAGGGGGATTGAACCATGGCCCTTCCTTGGCTAGCGCTTGCAAGGCAGACACCTTACCTCTAGCGCCACCACACCGGCCCCTTAATTTTATAATTACCCTGGATAAGCAGATATGGGGGAGGGGAGTAAATGAAGGGAGAAGTTAAAAAAATTAAGTTTAATTAAACTATAGCTGAGGTAAATGTTACATGTCAAACTTAGGTGTTAAATAGCTAAGAGAAATGCATGTAGTTTAGAGGAAAAGTTTGCAATCAGAAATTTGTTTGAGAAATTATCATTGTGTACAATATGCAATCATATTGGTGAGTTTAACAAGAAAGAGAGTCTAGAAAGAGAAGGATGTATAGAAAAGAAAGACTTAGAGCATTCCAAAATTAAATTTGAGAAGAGGATAGGACATAAAAAGGAAGATTTCAAAGCATTATTTGTAAGAAAAACACCAAGTTAGGATAATGCTGAAGATAACTTTAAATATATGTTTATTTAAATACATAAGTATGTATTTTTAAATTTTATACATAATTATATATTTCAATATATTGTTATACATATCATTTCAATTAGGGAAAAGTGTCATTGAAAGTTAACAGATGAGTAACAATACCATTGCAAGGCTGGAGTGAGAGAAATCAGTGATCTAGCTCAAATGATTTTTTTTCATTTAGAAAACTTGAGTTAGATACTTAGAACTGTACTGTCACCCATGAACTGCTTAGAGTAATCCCCCACATATAGAATCATAGTTACCCTTGAACAAACTAGGTCTGCTTTACTGTTCATACCCTTGTCAAAGAATTGATCATTGGACTTAACACTATTGCTATCAATAATATCTACAGCAACATCATTGCTGGAGTTTGAGGATGGAAATTTATTTAGACATATGTAAAAATAATGGCAATGAGAGATACTGGTGAAATTATATCTATGATCTATAATGTTAAATAATATTGTTGAAAAAATAACTATGAAATTACAAGAAGAATATATTAAGTTGAATGGCACAAAGTATAATTTATGGATGTGGGCCAGAAAGAATGGAAATACAAGGTTATGAAAAATGAGGGGCATTATCACGATAGAAATTTTAGAGAAATATACCGAGATACTATTTAATTCATAGAGGAATCTTAATGGAATTTCAACTGTCTATTCAATTTACCAGAGGGAATTCAGAATACAAGTTAGATTTGGTAATGGGAAGATGTGGATTATTTTTTGATAACTAATTTTCACCCATAAAATAAAAAGAAGCTACATTATTGATAATAAAATGTAGAAACTGAGCTTGAAAATAAGGAAAGTTTTGTATCTAGAGTATAAACATGAATTGGAGAAACTAAGTTACCAACAAATACACTATAGGGAAAACCACTTGAGATTTCTAAGGTTATATTTTAAAGGAGACTTAACAGAATGGCTACTTCTTGTTCCAAATCCGCATGCAGACACTTGAGAGAAAGTGTACTGAATAAAGAGCTGATTACTACTAAGAACATAGAGGCATAAATTTTGCTGGAATGTTAGATTGAATAATGCCTTCCCCTCAAAGATGCCTCATCCTAGTTCCTGAAACTTCAGAATGTCACCTTAATCAAAAAGGAATTTTGAACATCTGATTAGGAATCAAGAGATGAAATGATTAATTTGGAGTTTCCAGGTGCTTCTGATAAAATAATAAGTCTCCATAGAGGAAAGTTTCAGGAGATGAGAGTGGTAAGGTAATATGAATGGTAGCATAGGTTAGAATGATATAACTATGAGTCAAAGAAAATGATAAAAACAGTCTCTAGAAGCTACAGGCAATAAATGAATTATTTTTGAAAAATTCCAGCATGAAGAAGTATTATTGAGACTTGAATTTTAAATTGATAAAATTTATTTTAGACTCCAGAACTGTAAAAGAACAAAGGTATGCTTTTTTTAATCACTGACATTTTTTTAATGGCCCACAACCTTACTCTTCTTAAATTCTAGGAAATTGTGATTTTCTTGCAGAGAAAATGTATGTTTTAAACAGACTTAGTTTAAGAATGGGTATGGTGTATTGGATAAAAAGCTATGATCTTGATTTAAGATCATATATATATATATATTCTATATAATGATTTAAGAATAAATATAGAGGGGCTGGAGAGATAGCACAGCGGTAAGGCATTTGCCTTGCTAGCGGAAGGACGTTGGTTCGAATCCAGCATCCCATATGATCCCCCAGGCCATTTCTGAGCTTGTCGACTGTGAGCTAAAAAGTCCTAATTATATACTTTATCAAATATATTAAAAGGTTATACTATCAGACTAATGTGCTCTACAGAAAAAATAGAACAAAGTATTTGAGAGAAAAGTGGAATTTAAGAAAGAGTTTGCAATCCTAATGTTAAAGTAGAATCCAACTAAAACATACCAGAGGACATGTAAAAGACACTTTATAACACTAAAAAGTATCATTCACATAACAAGATAAGAGTTGTTAAAGTCTCATATACCTTATTAGTTTTCTATAAGAACTCCAGAAGTTTCAAAAATTAATGTGTAAAAACACACTAAGAATAAATTACTTTCATATGCTATTTTCAGCAAAATAATTTAAAAATATATGTATGAATCTTAAGTGAGTTAATAAATTTAGAATCATAAAAAATCAGTGTTTAACTGTAAATTTTTGTGTTAGATTTTCTTCTTCATATGTCAAATTAAATGAATTATAGGGTAACAATTATTTGTAATTTAAAATAAGTTCTGAATTATCTGGCCCACTTAGTAGTATAGGAACTATCTATCAATCAAAAAAATAATTCACTTATTAACTTTTGCTATGAATGATAAATTAAATGATAAATTTAAAGTAATGCTACTAAGCAAAGGAAGTTCTTAGATAACAAAAATCTCTCACAAGTAAACCTATTAATTGGATTGGGGATAAAAGAGTAAACTGTTTAGCTTCACATAGCATGTCAAACTGTCATTGTACACATTTTCAATAGCTTCTCATATGTCTATATCTGCGCAACTTTAAAAGGTGCTGTGCTCTGATCCAGAATGACATTTCAAAGTATTTACTCCATCACTACTTCTCACAATATGGTATCTGATGCTTACAAGAAATACTGTCACATAACATGAGACATATCTCTAACCAGAAGTTAAAGGCAGAATCTAATCATTAAATCATGTGTTTTTGCTGAACATCGAGTAAAAAAATTTTTTTGTTTAAAGAATGTGGCAGAATGAAAATATCTCCATTTATGACAAGAAAAGTAATTATATAGGAGAAAAATAAGTGTTTGTGAGCAAGAGACTGGGCAGCACTCAGAGGTTACTCCTGGCTCTGTATGCAGACATCACTCCTGATAGGCAAAGGGGACCTGATGCTTTGCCTAAGATCGAAATTAGGTTGGCTGTATGCAAGGCAAATGTCCTTTAAGTTATGTTATTGCTCCTGGCCCTAAGTGTTTTTATTTGATAAAATAGTATTGTAGACAATAGTGTGATGCATCTATAATAGTTATACAGAAAACTAAATTTTGAGGGCTAGAGAGATTCTAAACAGGATGAAAACTGTTGCTTTGTAAATTGCTAACACAATTCAATCACTGGAACTCCATTTCTTCCCATATCATCAGGAGTGAATGATCTCTTAGCACAGAACTGAAAGCCCTAAACCCTACCAGTTATGACCAAAAAAGAAAAATTGGACTTTTTGTGATTTGTGATTTGACTGACAACTTTAAAGCACATCATCATGAGAGAAGTCTCTGAAACACAAAAATTAAATAAGAAGTGTTTTATTCACCTCTGGGTATGTCATATGTGCATTTTAAAAATAGACTTCAGCATGTATGAAAATGTTATAGAAAATATAACTTTAAATCGAGGCCAGTGCACAGTAGTAGGGCATTTGCCTTCATGCAGCTGACCCAGGACGGATCTCGGTTCTATCTCTGGAATCCCATAATCCCCAAGCCAGGAGTGATTTCCTAGCGCATAGCCAGGAGTAACCCCTGAGCATCACTGATTGTGAACAAATATATATGTATATATATGTATTTATATATATATAAATATAATTTGAAATTGCAGAGGGCATTTTTTGTATTGCATTTTTAGTATTCCTGGGGCATATCCCTATGAGTAGTATTGTTAAATCATATGGAAGCTCAATTCCTAGATTTTTGAAGAATGTCTATATTGTTTTGTAAAAGGGTTGTTCTAGCCTCCATTCTCAGCAGCAGTGAAAGAAAGTCCCCTTCTCCTGACATCCATGTCAACACTGGCTGTTCTTTTTTTTTTTTTTTTTTTTTTTTTTTTTTTATGTGATGTGTGCTAGGCTCTGTAGTGTGAGATGTTATCTCATTGTTTTGATTTGCATCTCTTGATATTTAGCGTGTGCAGCATTTTTTTTCATATGCCTTTTGGCCATCTGTATTACTTCTTTATAAATGTCTGTTCATTTTTTCTACATTTTTTGATGAAGTTAGATGTATTTTTCTTGTAAATTTCAGTCAGTACCTTGTATAACTTAGAATTAACCCTTATCTGATGGGTATTAGGTAAATAGTTTTTTCCCATTTTTTGTGTGACCTAGTCACTATTTCCTTTGAAGTACAGAAGCTTCTCAGTTTAATGTAGTCCCTTTTGTTTATATTAACTCTTACTTGGTTGGCCAGTGTTGTTCCATCATAAAAGATGTCTTTATCTTAAATGTCATGAAGTGTTCTGTCTATGTTTTCCTCTATGTACCTTATGGTTTTAGGTATGATGTTAAGGTGCCTAATTCATTTTAATTTGACCTTTGTGCATGGTGTTAAGAAGTCTGAATTCAGTTTTTGCATGCAAGTTGACAATTTTCCCAGCACCACTATTAAAGAAGCTTTCATTGCTCCACTTTTTACTATTTATTTATTTATTTATTTATTTATTTATTTATTTATTTATTGGTTTTTGGGTCACACCTGTCAGCGCTCAGGGGTTCCTCCTGGCTCTATGCTCAGAAATCATTCCTGGCAGGCTTGGGGGACCATATGGGATGCCGTGACTCGAACCAATGACCTTTTGCATGAAAGGCAAACGTCTGACCTCCATGCTATCTCTCCGCTCCTTTATCAAAAGTTTTCTTCCTAAACCTTTGGAACTATCTCCAGATATTTAAGTCTGTTTTATTGATCTAAAGATCTGTCTTTATTCCAGTACAATGTTGTTTTAATGACTACTGCTTTATAGTGCAGTTCAAATTTGGGAAAAGTTATTCTTT
Source organism: Suncus etruscus (assembly GCF_024139225.1). Lineage (NCBI taxonomy): Eukaryota > Metazoa > Chordata > Mammalia > Eulipotyphla > Soricidae > Suncus > Suncus etruscus. The sequence goes on along the minus strand of NC_064849.1, from coordinate 43,994,652 downwards.
ATTTTCTTTTGCCAAGGATTTTTTAGCTATTCGTGGACATTTATTTATCTATATGAATTTCAGGGGTGTTTTATCCATTTCTTTAAAAAATGTTATGGGACTTTTTAAAAAAGATTTTATTGTGACCATAGGGATTGCATTAAATATATAAAATGCTTTAGGAAATATTGACATTTTGATGATGTGAATCCTTCCAATTCATGAACAACATATATGTTTTCATTCCCTTGTGACTTCTTTCATTTTTGAAGCAGTATTTGTAGTTTTCTTTATATAGCTCTTTCACCTATTTAGTTAAGTTGACCCCAAGGTACTTGATTTTTCTGAGGCACAACTATCAATGGGATGTTTAAATATCTTTTTCTTCTCTTTCACTATTTTTGTTTGGTTTTTTTGTTTGTTTGTTTTTGGGTCACACCCAATGATGCTCAGGGGTTACTCCTGGCTAAATGCTCAAAAATCGCTCCTGGCTTGGGGGGACCATATGGGACGCTGGGGGATGGAACCGTAGTTTCTCCTAGGCTAGCGCTTGCAAGGCAGATGCCTTACCTCTAGTGCCACCGCTCTGTCCACCTCTTTTACTATTTTTGTGTAGAAAAGCCACAGATTTTTGCACATTAACTTAGTGTACTGCCACTAGACAAGTTTATTGTTTTGTCGAGTTTTTAGGATTTTCAGATACAGTATCCTGTCATTCTGTCATCTGTAAACAAAGAGTGTTCACTAATTCCTTTCCTATGTGGATGCACTTGATGTCTTTCTTGCTTAATTGCTACAAGAAATATTTCCATTACTATATTAAATAGAAATGGCAAGGGAGATGGCATTAAATCCCAGGACAATTCTTTCTCTCAAGGTCAATGGACTAAATGCACCAGTTAAGAGACACAGAGTGGCTAAATGGATAAAAAAAAACTCAATCCAACCTTCTGCTGCCTACAAGAAACGCACCTGAATAGTCAGAACAAACATAGACTCAAAATAAAAGGCTGGAGAAAAAATATCCAAGCAAACAACACCCATAAAAAAGCTGGAGTGGCCATACTAATATCAGATAATGCAAACTTTATACTCAGGAAGGTTGTAAGGGACAAAGATGGACATTTTATATTAATCAAGGGGTATGTAGAGCAGGAAGAAATAACTCTCCTAAACATATATGCACCGAATGAGGGGCCAGCAAAATATTTAAAACAACTGTTGACAAATCTGAAAAACAATATCAATAACAACACAATAATTGTGGGGGACCTCAACACTGCTTTGTCAACATTGGATAGGTCAACCAGACTGAAACCCAACAAGAACATACTAGACCTGAGGAGAGAAATGGAAGAAAGAGGCCTAGTGGATATATATAGGACACTCCATCCCCAGAAACCTGGATACACATTCTTCTCCAATGTACATGGGACATTCTCCAGGATAGACTACATGCTGGCACATAAAACATACCTCCATAAGATCAAGAGGATAGAAATTTTGCACACTACCTTCGCTGACCACAAGGCTCTGAAATTATTTGTGAATTCCAAAGGGACTCAGAAGAAAAACTTTAACACCTGGAAGTTAAACAACCTCATACTCAATAACCAGTGGATCCGAGATGAAATCAAGGAGGAAATCAAAAGGTTCCTGGAAACAAATGACAATAAAGACACAAACTATCAGAACTTATGGGACACAGCAAAAGCAGTACTGAGAGGAAAATTTATAGCTTTGCAAGCACACATCAGGAAGGAAGAAGGAGCTTACCTGAGTAGCTTAATGACACAGCTAATAGAACTAGAAAGTACCCAACAAAAGGACCCAAAAATAGGAAGACAGAAGGAAATAACAAAGCTGAGAGCAGAAATCAACGAAGTGGAAACCCAAAAAACAGTCCGAAAGATCAACGAAAGCAGAAGTTGGTTCTTTAAAAAAATAAACAAGATTGATAGACCACTGGCAAACCTAACAAAGAAAGAGAGAGAGAGAAACTTGATAACTCATATTAGGAATGAAAAAGGAGAGATCACTACTGATATGACAGAGATTCAAAGGGTAATCAGAAACTACTTTGAAAAACTCTACGCCACTAAAAATGAGAACCTGGAAGAAATGGATAAATTCTTGGACTCTTATAATCTTCCACGGTTAAAAGAAGAGGATGTAGCATATCTAAACACCCCCATCACCATTGATGAAATAAAAATGGTAATCAAAAGTCTGCCCAAAAACAAAAGCCCAGGCCCAGATGGATTCACTAATGAATTCTATCAAACTTTCCAAGAGGAACTACTACTAATCCTGGTAAGACTCTTTCATGAAATTGAACAAGTGGAAACACTCCCAAATAGCTTTTATGAAGCCAACATCACCTTGATACCTAAACCAGACAGAGATGCTACGAAAAAAGAAATTACAGGCCAATATCGCTGATGAATGCAGATGCAAAGATCCTCAACAAAATCCTGGCAAATAGGATTCAATACCTCATTAAGAAGATCATCCACTACGATCAAGTAGGTTTCATCCCAGGAATGCAAGGATGGTTTAACATCCGTAAGTCTATCAACATAATACACAACATCAACAACAAGAAAAATAAAAACCACATGATTATATCAATAGATGCAGAGAAAGCATTTGTTAAGGTCCAACACCCATTCTTGATCAAAACTCTCAGCAAGATGGGAATGGAAGGAACCTTTCTCAATATAGTTAAGGCCATCTACCACAAGCCAGTGGCAAATATTATCCTCAATGGAGAAAAACTAAAAGCCTTCCCTCTAAATTCTGGCACAAGACAAGGCTGTCCTCTCTCACCACTCCTATTCAACATAGCACTGGAAGTACTTGCTATAGCGATTAGGCAAAAAAAAGATATCAAGGGAATCCAGATAGGAAAGGAAGAAGTCAAGCTCTCACTGTTTGCAAATGACATGATGCTCTAATTAGAAAACCCTAAAGACTCTACCAAAAAGCTTCTAGAAACAATAGACTCATATAGCAAGGTGGCAGGCTACAAAATCAACGCACAAAAATCAATGGCCTTTCTATACACCAATAGTAATAAGGAAGAAATGGACATTAAGAAAACAACCCCATTCACAATAGTGCCACACAAACTCAAATATCTTGGAATCAACTTGACTAAAAATGTGAAGGACCTATACAAAGAAAACTATAAAACTCTGCTCCAAGAAATAAGAGAGGACACGCGGAAATGGAAACACATACCCTGCTCATGGATTGGCACGATTAACATCATCAAAATGGCAATACTCCCCAAGGCATTATACAGATTCAACGCTATCCCTCTAAAGATACCCATGACATTCTTCAAAGAAGTGGATCAGGCACTTTTGAAATTCATTTGGAACAATAAACACCCTCAAATAGCTAAAGCAATCATTGGGAAAAAGAATATGGGAGGAATTACTTTCCCCAACTTTAAACTTTACTACAAAGCAATAGTTATCAAAACAGCATGATATTGGAATAAGGACAGACCCTCAGATCAGTGGAATAGGCTTGAATACTCAGAAAATGTTCCCCAGACATACAATCACCTAATTTTTGATAAAGGAGCAGGAAATCCTAAATGGAGCAAAGAAAGCCTCTTCAACAAGTGGTGTTGGCACAACTGGCTAGCCACTTGCAAAAAATTAAACTTAGACCCCCAGCTAACATCATGTACGAAGGTAAAATCCAAATGGATTAAAGACCTCGATATCAGACCCCAAACCATAAGATATATAGAACAACACATAGGCAAAACTCTCCAGGACATTGAGACTACAGGCATCTTCAAGGAGGAAACTGCACTCTCCAAGCAAGTGAAAGCAGAGATTAACAGATGGGAATATATTAAGTTGAGAAGCTTCTGCACCTCAAAGGAAATAGTGCCCAGGATACAAGAGCCACCCACTGAGTGGGAGAAACTATTCACCCAATACCCATTAGATAAGGGGCTAATCTCTAAAATATACAAGGCACTGACAGAAATTTATAAGAAAAAAACATCTAATCCCATCAAAAAATGGGGAGAAGAAATGAACAGACACTTTGACAAAGAAGAAATACAAATGGCCAAAAGACATATGAAGAAATGCTCCACATCACTAATCATCAGGGAGATGCAAATCAAAACAACAATGAGATACCACCTCACACCACAGAGAATGGCACACATTACAAAGAATGAGAACAAACAGTGCTGGCGGGGATGTGGAGAGAAAGGAACCCTTATCCACTGCTGGTGGGAATGCCGTCTAGTTCAACCTTTATGGAAAGCAATATGGAGATTCCTCCAAAAACAGGAAATCGAGCTCCCATACGATCCAGCTATACCACTCCTAGGAATATACCCTAAGAACACAAAAATACAATACAAAAATCCCTTCCTTACACCTATATTCATTGCAGCACTATTTACCATAGCAAGACTCTGGAAACAACCAAGATGCCCTTCAACAGACGAATGGCTAAAGAAACTGTGGTACATATACACAATGGAATATTATGCAGCTGTCAGGAGAGATGAAGTCATGAAATTTTCCTATACATGGATGTACACGGAATCTATGAAATAAGTCAGAGAGAGAGAGAAAAACGCAGAATGGTCTCACTCATCTATGGGTTTTAAGAAAAATGAAAGACATTCTTGCAATAATAAATTTCAGACACAAAAGAGAAAAGAGCTGGAAGTTCCAGCTCACCTCAGGAAGCTCACCACAAAGAGTGATGAGTTTAGTTTGAGAAATAACTACATTTTGAACTGTCCTAATATTGAGAATGTATGAGGGAAATGCAGAGCCTGTTTACAGTACAGGCAGGGGTCGGGTGGGGAGGAGGGAGATTTGGGACATGGGTGATGGGAATGTTGCACTGGTGATGGGTGGTGTTCCTTTTATGACTGAAACCCAAACACAATCATGTATGTAATCAAGGTGTTTAAATAAAAAAAAAAAAAAGAAGTTACTTCTAGGATCCAAGTTATTCAGCAATTCCAGTTTCTTATAATTACTTTATGTATGTTTTGAGAGGAATGAATTTTCTTTTGGACCCTGCTAGTCATGTGTAATTTAGTGATCTAAGGAACAAAAAGGCAAGTTAATACAAAAATAGTTAAAATTTTAAAAAGAGCAATAAAAGTATGAGGAACTGAAAAAAAAAAAAAAAGAAATGGCAAGGGAGGCAACCATGCCTTCTGCCAGATCTTAGTAAAAAAGCTTTTAGTTTTACCTCTATTAAACATGCAAAAAACATGTTTGCAATGTGTTTTTGATAAATGGCTTTGACAATATTGAAGAAATTTCTTTAAATTCCCACATTGTTGAGAGTTTTTATCATCAATGGGTGTTGAATCTTGTCAAATACTTTCTTAGCATCTATAGATACGATCATATGGTTTTTGTTTTTCCTTTTGTTGATATGGTATATTATATTGCTAGACTTGCGTATGTTAAATCATTTTTCCATCTCTGGAATGAATCCTACTTGGTCATGGTGGATAAGATTCTTGATGCATTGTTGAATTCTATTTGCTCGTAATTTGTTGAGGGTCTTTACACTGTGTGTGTATGGGCCTATAATTTTCACTTTTTGTGTTGTCTTTGTCTGCTTTTTGTACCACAGTGATGTTAGCGTTATAGAAACTTTTTGGGAGTGTTTCTTTTCTTCAATTTCCTGGAAGAGTTTGAAGAGGATTGGCAGTAGATCCTCTTTAAAGAATTGAAAGAATTCAGTGATGAATTAATCTGGGCCTTAGCTTTTATTCTTTGGAAGCCTTTTGATTACTATTTCAATATCCTCTATATTGATAGGAGTGTTTAGGTAATCCAGTTCATCTTGGTTCAACTTTTGAAGGCTGTAGGAGCCCAAAACATTATCCATTTTATCCACGTTCTTTTGTTTTGTTTTGTTTTGTTTTGTATTTTGGCATAAAGATTCTCAAGGTAATCTCCAAGTACCCTCTAAATTTTTGTAATATTATGTTTAAGTTTTTCTCTTTCTCTTTCTTTGTGAGCCTTGCAAATAGTTTTTCTATATTGTCCTTTTTAATAAAAAAAAACTCTTGCTTTATTGATTTTTGGAATGTGTTGTGGGTGTCTAGTTCATTAATTTCTACACTAAGTTTTATTATTTCCTTTCACCTGCCTACTTTCAGCTCATTTTGTTGCTCTTTTTCCAATTTCTTAAGCTATTCCATTAAGTTATTTATGTTGGCTTTTTCTTCCTTTCTGATAAATGCTTGTATAGCGATAAATTTCCCTCTTTGCAGAGTCCCACAGATTCTGTTAATTTGTGTCCTTATTTTCATTTCTTTCCAGGAATCTTTTGATTTTCACTTTGGTTTTGTCTCTGACCCACTGGTTGTTCAGTAGTGAGCTGTTTAATTTCCAGGTTTTAAATTTATGTCTCTATGTCTGATTGTAATTCACCTCTATTTTCTGTGCATAATGGCCTGAAAAGATATCAGGTACAATTACTATCCTCTTGATTTTATGGGGGTATGTTTTATGGCCTAGCATGTGGTCTATCTTGGAGAATGTCTCATGTGCATAGAAGAAGAATGTGCATTCAGTTGTCTGGGATAAAATGCTATATATTCATTTACTAAGCCACTCTCTTTTATTTCTTCCTTTGAAGCCAGTATATCTTTGTTAAGTTTAGCCTGGTTGACCTATTAAAGGGTGAAAGGGTGATAATGAAGTCTCCCACTATTATTGCTATTTATATCTTTTCTCAAGTTTTTTCAGGAATTGTTTTAAGTGTTTTGCTGGCCCATCATTAGTTGCATATATATTTAGAAGTGTGATTTATTCTTGGTGCACACATTCTCTTTTAAAATAAATAACCCTCTTTGTCTTTTATAATAGGATTAGAATACTGAAGGCAGCAATCTAAAAAAGGAAAATTGAATAAAAGGCAGCATTCTTAAGAATTACAAAATATTTATCACAAGCAACACTCATGGCCCAAATACAGTTGTGCCATATGGCAACAAAGCTCAATGAAATGAATGTTTCACTTAGAATATTTCACCCAGCCAGACTTATATTCAGGTTTAAAGGAAGGATACACAGCTGTAATATAAACAAGAGCTCAAAAACTTTACAGACTCAAAAAAAAACCTTAAAAGAAGAACTTCAGGGTTTGTTTTAAGGCAAGGTAGACCCAATAAACACAACAAACTCATACAGTTAAACCCGTGACAATCATCTCTCTACATCAATAAACTAAATGCACTAGTTACAAGACAAAGCATGGCAAAATGGATCAAATAATTGAAATCAACATTTTGCTGCTTGCAAGAAACATCAGAGCAAACAGACTCAAAGCCAAAGATTGGAGAACAGTAATTAAAGAAAATAACTTCATTAAAAAAGTCTGGGTGGCCATATTAATATAGAACAGCACAACTTTAAGCTTATAAAGATTGTACATTGGGGCCAGAGTGATAGTGCAGTGGTAGGGCATTTGCCTTGCACGTGGTTGATCCAGGACAGACCTTCGTTCAGTCCCCGGCATCCTATATGGTCCCCTGAACCAGGAGCAATTTCTGAGTGCATAGCCAGGAGTAACCCCTGAACGTCACAGGGCATCGCCCAAAAAGCAAAAAAAAAAAAAAGATTATACATTATAAATTTTAACAGCTCTTAAATCCTGTCTCCTTCAAAGACTATGACTTCCAGAGAATGTAGGCAATAATTATCTCTCTTCATTTGCACTCCTCATATACTAAATCTTAATTATTGTTTATATATTTGTTATTTATCACCTTATATTTCTGCTTTTCCAATTTTGAAATAAATATATGGGGACTATAAATTTATACTTTATGCTTGCTTTTTGGAGAGCCATACTAAGCAATGCTCAGTGCTAACTCCCAACTCTGCCCTTCAGGAATCACTCCTGGCAATATTAAAGGACCATGTAGAATACTGGGGAATGAACCCAGTTTGGCTGCATGCAAGAGAAGTGACTTACCTGTTACTCTCCATATACAAAATTTATTCTTAATGATAGATTAATTTGTATTTAGTACCCACTTCTGATACTGATAAGATTTTATATAAGCTTTATAGTGGCCAATAATGTCCACTATCTTGCTATGAATACAATATCTGTCATCTTAATTAATTTTATTTCATTTTTAATATAATTTTAGACAATTGACTTGAATAAGGAGTCATTAAACAGTACTAAAATAATATGAACTATTAAACCTGTCCCCAAATAATACTTATATCTAAGATATATTTACCTGTAGAAAAAATAACCAGCAAATTTACAAAAAAAAAATAGAATTTCTTACAACTCTGTGGAATTATACTTTTATTCCTTGGCTCTTAATTTCTCTCAACTTTCAAATTTCTCTCAGCTTTGAATTGTAGCACTGCAAAATTAAAGGTTTGTTAGTTACTTGTTAATGACCATTTCTACATTCACACTTTAATATTTAGCATCTTAATAATCTAATCCATCATATATACTAGTCAAACTGGAATAAAATTTCAATATATTAGCCACATTTTCAAGAAGACTAAAGTTTTGGTGATAAAAAATGTGGAAATGTTTTTCACTTTGTGTTTCCCTATAGGACAATTTATATGGTTGAAAGACATAATCATGAATAAATTTACTCATACCTAACATGATGAATGGTTTGGATTAATTAATGAAAGATTACCAGGTGAGCTGTGGTTTAAAAATATAGAAATCTTGGGGAATAAATGTTTAAAATAGGTGACAGAATGAATGCACAAGTGATAAGGCATCTGCCTTGCCCGTGGTAGCCTAGGATGGACTGTGGTTTGATCCCCAGGTGTCCCATATGGTCCCCCAAGCCAGGAGCAATTTCTGAGCCCATAGCCATGTGTAACCCCTGAGCATCACCAAATGTGGCCCCCAAAAACACAAAAAAAGAGAGAAATATATATTTAAAATAAAATAAGAAGCACTAATATCAGTGGAAAGTGGTTAATACAAATATTTTACAGATAATATTAGAGCAATTCATTAAATATTATGCTAGAATTACTTTTTATTTACTTTGAGTCATAACCAGTAGTTCTCAAAGTACTCTTGGTTCTGTGCTCAGGGAGTCATATGTGATGCTAGGATTAAAACTCACAAACTAACCTGACAAATATCCTGTATGCTTTAATATCTCCTTGGCCCATAAGAGGAAGAAACTGTGTTGAATGAGAAATTCTAACATATGGCAATATGAGGAAAGAGTTGAAGTTGAGTGGATGTAGATAATGCTATATTAAGATTGATCAAGTAAAAGTTTACAAAACCAGTATGGTGTAAAGATAATTTATTTGAACAAATAAATCATGCATGCAAATGACAGGACTATATGTAGAGAGAAATGTTGAAATAGATACTAAGTTGTTTAGAGAATTAAGAAAATGACTTTACAAGTTAAAGGAGATAAAAATAAGAAGAGATTAATAGTATGTTTTCATAATTGCCTAATTCATATGATGAATTTTAACTACTTGCACTGATAAAAGAACTCAATTGCATAATACATGAGTTCTTGGCATATGGCTGGGGTCAAATTGTTAAATGCTAAAATGGTTATAAATGTTAAAATGCTAAAGTTGTATTGTGGGTATGAGTCTGCAATTCTAAAATCTCAAAAATATTATTGAACAGGTCATTTAAAACTAGTTTGATTTTGGACGGAAGAGATAGATAAATAGGTTAGAGTGCCTTCTTTATATGTGAGTAAGATTCCTAGACAACATGGTCCCTTAAGCAGTGACAGGAGTAACTCTAGAGCATAGACCCCAAAAACAACTAGATATTTCTGGGTCTCAACAAAAGAAACAAAAAAAGGTTAATTTTGTGGTCATGTAAATATTTTTAAATACAAAATTATTATAATTTATAAGATATTATATATGATATATTATAATTCATAATATATATAACATTAAAATGGTTGAATAAAAAGAAGCAGGAATTTAATAATAGCATTAGGTATTAAGTAACAAATTATATTTGTTCAGAAAAATAGTTATGGACTATAGTCCTTTCATTACTTTTCTAATTAGTTTTTGGAAATGGAATAAGAAATGCAAATGTATGTATACACTTTTCAGTGTTTGTATGTGGCTATCATAATTGTTCATTGTAATTTTATATAGGTTATATATCGGTATGTATATTTTCATATAATTACTTTAGGCACAGTGGTTTACAAAATAAATATTGATAGGGTTTCATACATAAAACATTCTAGCACCACAATGCCCTCCAGAATACCTGCTTCCCTCCACCATTATTCAAGTGTCCTCTCTCCTCACCTCCTAAATCTTCCTCCTGAAGACCATTTCTCAGCTTTACCTTTGACAATCTGTTATTCCTTTATGATGTTTCCTTATACTCTGTATATGAGAGAAATCACTTTGTGCCTGGCCCTATTCTGTTGACTAATTTCATTCAGTAAATATTCTCCAGACACATAGAAGCAATTTTCAGATTTGATTTTTTGCTAGTTCCAAGTAGTATGTTATTACATATATTTGCCATAGTTTCTTTATTCAGTCATCTGTTCTTGAGCATTTTGGTTCTTTCTAGGTTTTGGCTATTGTAAACAGTGCTATAATGAACATTAAATTGAAAATGTCTTTTTTAGATGAATTTTGAGACCTAAAGATAGATGACAAGAAGAAGAATAGATGGATCATGTAGAAAATGAATTCCTTGTTTTTCATAAAGACCAAACTAGTCAACAGACCCACTAGCAATGAAGATGATCAATTCTTCCCAAATCCCAAATAACACTGGTTATCTATTCTTTTTGATGTGTTCCAGCATCAGTGGTGTGAAGCTGTATCTCATTCTTGTTTTATTTTCAATTTATTCAATGCAGAGTTTTACTCATATATGTTTTATCATCTGTATCTCTTTTTTTGAGAGTTTCTATTTATCTTTCTATTCATCCATTTTTATGGGATTGATTATATTTTATTTTAAAGTTTTATCAGTGATTTATATCTATATAACATACTATATATTAATTCTTTATTAGTTTCTCAATTGCAAAGTATTTTAATAAAAATTTCAGATATGCAAAGAAAGTAGCATAATAAAAATATATTATCTGATTATCTTATATTTATAATTTACTTTAGTTTATTTATAGACCAAGTATCACATTCTTAACATAGTTGAGCATAATACATTTATTTCCAGCTAAGTAGAAGGGAAATTATTTTTAAAAAAAGAAAAGATGATAAAAAAGATTACAGCAACAAGAAAATTTGTGAAAATTATATAACTCACAATGAGATCATGAAGTCTATTCAACAATATCTCTTGTTACAAGTTGCTCATTTCTCTCTCTTTTTTCTGTTACCTTTTAGACACCATGGCTTACAATACTGTTTTAAAGGTATATCATTAATATTACTATACTTCTTTTTGATTTCTAGTTTCAGTCTAGAGTTATAATTTCAAACTATTACTGTCATAGTTGTCATTTCTCTGTATTAATGAACTTCCAACCAATTATTTCTATTATCTTTGGATATTATTTTCATGCTATTTTTATATCCCACAGATAATTGCAATATAAAGTGTGATGTCCCTCTTACTTTGACTCATTTCATTCAGTATGATATTCTCTGTCTATCCATCTACAAATATTATGATTTCATTTTTTTCTTTTTCTTTCCCCCACCTCCCCGCCCACCCACCATCTCTGACTTCATCTTTTTCTAATAGCTACATATTGTTCCATTATGTAGATAAATCAGTTTCTATATCCACTCATAGATTCTCGGGTGTTTGTATTATTTCTAGATTCTGCTTATTTTGAATAGGGCTGCCACAAACATAGGAGTCTAGGTAACTTTTCTGATCTGCCTGAGAATCCCTCAAGCAGATATATTCCCAGGAGAGGTATATGAAATCTCATATTCTGGGTTTTATTTTTCCAGTTTTTGGAGGGAATATCATATTATTTTTAAAAAACAAACAAAACCACTAGACCAGTCTACATTCACACCAGCAGAGAATGAGATTCCCTTTCTCACCACATTCACACCAGCACTGGTTGTTCTTGTTCTTAATGTGCTTTGACTTTGAGTATGTGCCTGCTTTTACATTCAAGGATGTTTCTTGTAGATAGCAGAATGTTGGTTCAATTTTGTGATCCATCTTGTGACTCTGACTTTTAATTGGTGTATTTTTTCTGTAGATATTGAAATTATTGTCATGGAGTTTTGTGCCATATTTCTTGTGGGTTTCTTGTTTTTATAAGGGGGGGTGAGGTTAGTCTTTTCTTAAAGTAGCCCTTTTAGTACTCTTCAAAGCGATTTAGAGTCGATGAATTTCCTAAGCTGTTGTTTATCTGTGAAGTTGGTCATTGCTCTTCAAATCTGAATGACAGTCTGGTTAGGTAAAAGTATTCTTAGTGAGACATTAATTTTACTCCTTTTTTTTCACCCAACACATCTCACCACCGTCTTTGAGCTCAGCCAGTTTCCTTTGGTAACTTTGCTGTAAATATGAAAAGGATAATATTTGTAATTTCCCTTTTAGATCTTGCTGCCTCCAGTATTATACCTCTATCACTGGCTTTCATCATTGTGATTAGGATGTGCCTTGAGATTTTTTTATTTGGGTTTCTTGGGCATTCAGGATGTGTGTGCTTGTATTTTCTATGTCTGGGCTTTTTTTTTTTTTAAGTCTTGACTATTGCCTCTATATAAGGTTTCTCTTCCTGATTGTCTGGGATCTCAATGATTTTTATGTTGTTTCTCTTGAATTAATCCCAAAGTTCTCTTATCATCTATTCATATTTTGAGTTTTTTTAATCTTCTTTGGTTGTCTGAATGTTTTCTGCACTTCATATTCAAGCTCACTTATTAGTTCCTCTGCTACTGTTACTCTGCAGGTGAGGCCATCTAATTTTGTCTATCAAATGTTTTATTTCTGAATGTTTTATTTTTATCATTTATGCTCATATATCATTCAGTTTTATTGGCTATTTATTCTATTATTTCATTGAGCTTGTTGAGTATACTAAGTTTTTCTTCTCTGAACTCCAGTTTTGACAAACTATATAGGGGATTTAGTATTGATTGAGTCTGAGTAATTGAAGTCTTCACCCACAAGATAATGCACTGCTTTACCTTGATTCCATTTGTAGTCTCAAAATGTTTTTTGCCTAAGGCACTTTCAGTCTTTCCCATTCCAGGGAGTTCTCAAGGGATCTTCTGTGAGTGATAGATTATCTTGTGGCTATGTAAGTGGCCTGCGGCCTGTGTGTGTAAACTGTGAGTTTTTTCAGGTAGCCTTTGACCTGTGTAAATGGATCACAAGTCTGTTTGATTGTGAAGGTCCTTTAGCTCAAACAATTTTAAATGCAAAACTGGCTAATACTTCATAGGTAGTCTGGTTTGTAACAGGCCCAGAACGGAGGGCAGATTCTCTCTTCCTATCTGAATTAGAACAGCTCAATGCCATCACCGATATCCTCCCACATAAAAAGCCCAGCTCTATAACTGAAATCATATGAGTAACTTAAATCTTTTCAGGTGAAATTAAACTAGAGGGCTGATATTACTGGACATTTACTCCTGAAACTGGAAATTTTCAACAGCCCCTGCCCAATGCCACCATAGTGCTGCAGAAAAATTAGCCAAATTCTGTCACCATACTCCAAAAGAAAATAATAGCTGTCCTTACTTTCCAATATCCTGATATCTCTGTGGCAGTCTCACTATAATGGGACTAGATTTCACTATCTGCAGCCAATGAACCCCTGAAAGTCTCTGATAGAACAGGCCCAGCTCTGCGAATTAACCCTATCAAATTTCCAATTTGTTTTAGATATATAAAATCCTGAACAGAACAACCTCCTCAACATGTGATAATATCAGTCCAATAGTAACACGGGATATCTGATGGGAAAGTTACATAGTCATCGACCCACTTCAGTAAGCCTAAGCAGCAGCATGGAAAGATCAACTAGTACCAAACTACAGCCCAATAAATTTTTAGATTATCCTCTAGTAATACCATGGAGAGATATAACAATCTTTTTAAATTGATCTATATTGATATAAGATTTTATAATTCCTGTTGCCTTTGTGTTGTAACAAGAATATGAAGTAAATTTGTTTGTGTCATTTGTGTCTGCATGGAGGCATTCTGTGATGGGGGGTGACTGAGAATACTAATTAAAGGATCATCATAGTGGTGATGGGATGGGAGTTTGAACATTTAATGCCTGAATGACTATATTATGAAAAACTTGATAAATAATTTTGTTACAACAAAAATAAAAAGTAGGGCTAAATATATATATACATATATATGTATATATATATATATTTATAAAACGGGTTTCTTACCTCTGAGTAAGAAGGTAAAGGAAGAGAGCTGAGCTAACTACTCTGCAAGAGAACTAAATTAACTGATTCACTCCAGCTAAGGCCCTGGAGTAAAATTGCTACAGCCACTGAAAGTCCTGTGAGAAAAGAGCCCCAAGCATTCCATTGCTCAAGTTCAGTAACAAATCCCAAGCTAGTATTATGCTATGTTGTAAGGCAATAAATTCAGAGTTATTTTTATTCAGCATAAATTAATAAATCTATGCAATTATGAGTGAGCTTGACCTTAAAGTAATGACTATGTCTATAAAAATGCAATTGGATGTTAATAAGTTCTCTAGAAAAAAAGCATATAAATTTATATCACTGTAAATATCATTGAATGTTACTATGTGCTAAATAAAATATATTACATACAAACAAACATAAATATAAACTTATTAAGTATAGCAAAATTGATCAATTTTTTAAATTGTGATGATTCAAATTCCTTTGTTTATCACTAATAAAATTATTTTTAAAAGAATATGGAAACAACCTTATCTTATTATCCTAGTCTTACAAAGTAAAACATAAAATAAAAGTCAACTAATATATAGCCAAAGTTTTTTATGTGATCATAATTTATAAAAATTAAAAGTATAAAATGTTTTTACAATAAAATTATTCATAATAGAGAGATAATATAGCAGATACATTGCTTCCCTTGCATGCAAGCAATTTTATACTATGCTTGGTCTATCTATGGTCACCAAAAGCTTTATTCTATCTATGGTCACCAAAAGCTTCACCTGAACACTGAACCCTGAGCACCACCAGGTGTGACCCAATTCTTTAATAAAAATAACTCTTTGGGGAGAGCCACACTCAGTGACGCTCAGGGGTTACTCCTGGCTATGTACTCAGAAATCGCTCCTACGTTGGGGGACCATATGGATGCTGGGATCAAATCAAGGTCCGTACTGTATTGGCCGCATGCAAGGCAAATGCCCTACCACTGTGCTATCACTCCAGCCCCCAAAATAGCTATTAAGTTACCATAAATAATAACAAGATTTCTCATTAGAACTTAATAAACTTATATACCTTTGCTAAATGTCTATGGGAATATTACAACATAATTTTTTTTGTTTGGTTTTTTGGGCCACACCCGTTTGATGCTCAGGGATTATTTCTGGCTACGTGCTCAGAAATTGCCCCTGGCTTGGGGGGACCATATGGGACACCGGGGGATCTAACTGTGGTCCTTTCCTTGGCTAGTGCTTGCAAGGCAGACACCTTACCTCTAGCGCCACCTTGCCAGCGCAACATAATTTTCATTGTGTTCATCACTTGCCCCCTTTTTTTCTCTGTGGATTTTCTAGGCAATACTTAACTATACATTGTAGTAAAATAATTTGTTGATTATGATGATTACTGAAGAGTAGTATATTTAATTTTTATAATACAAATTATTGAAAATGTCAAGTGGTATGAATTAAATGGCTAGTAAATTCTGGTCTGTAATTGTATTGCCTATTATTAAATGAATAGCACTGTATTTTATTTGCTTTGCACAATTATTTGATTTAAAGTACCTGAACTTTCAGGGTTTTTTGAATAAGCCACAAATGAGTCAGAAATAGTTTCTCATTCTTGAAAAACAATGATGTGTTGGAAGGTTTATGTTGTGGGAGAGATCATGTAGAAAACTGTTTACAACAACAAAACTATTTTACTTGTCTAAAGAAGAATTAAGAGTCTTTGAGACTTCTTTAATCCAAGCAGCCTGTGGGTTTTGGAAAAATTAATTCCAGCGACCTCCTGGAGCATGTTCAATAAAGACAATCATTCCCCTATTTCACTACCCTTTTCACTTTATTAAGCCAAATACACATTAATTTACACACACCTCAGCAGCAAATTAGGTCATAATGATATGAGAAAATATATAGGTCATAAATACAGGTGCAATTTAGTATCACTTCCATCCCCTTCCATTGATGCAGATCTAAACCCTTAAGTGTAGCTCACTTCTAAAACACTTATCCCAAGACTTGATGCACCACTTTTCTCCAAGAGAATCTTCATATCTTCATCTTGGGTATACAGGGTATACACTGTCTCTTTAAAAAATCTTTTTACCATTATCTACATTGTCTTGTCTTGTGTTCTTTTCCTAACTAAACAGAATTACATACTTGAGATCTCTTTTTTCTCTCTTCCATTCTCATAGTTTTTCTGGAACCATAATTCAGAACGTAACTCTACTGATTGAATTAATTTATCAGGAACATAAACACATATATACAATCTAAGGAAGAAACCCCTTTCACAACATTTTCAGGACTCAGTATAAACTAATGTTAACTTTTTTGTTTGGGTGCCACACCTGGCAGTGTTCAGGGCTTCTAGTTTTGTGTACAGTGATGACTTCTAGTGTAGCTTAGGTGATTATATGGTGTGTCAGGGATTGAATTCATGTTGGCCATGTTCATGGCAATAGCCCTACCCACTCTCTATCATTAAGGTTAACTCTTGTCTCAGTTTAAGTTCAATGACTGTTCTGAGATTGATGGTGTCAGGAGTTAATTCTCAGGCTGAGCTGATCAAGTGGATGTTGTCCTGGCTCTTGAGGGCTAGCTGGGCAATTGCCATGATGAGAAAGAACACACCTGGATCCATCCTGTATTTTATCTTATAAGGTTTAAGGGTCAAGCAAATTCTCATCAAATACTCTTTTCTTGGGGGGGGTCACACCTGGTAGCGCTCAGTGGTTACTCCTGGATCTACACTCAGAAATCAATCCTGGCAGGCTCAGGGAATCATATGGGATGCTGAGCTTTGAAGCACTATTCTTCTGCATGCAAGGCAAATGCTTTACCTCCATGCTATCTCTTATCAGAATGTTCTTATCATATGGCATCCCATCTTTTCCCCAGTAACACAGTTAAAATGTCAATTTATGATATTTTTATTTACTCAAACGTAATATTCATAAAACATTTTTCTGCTTATGTCACTCTTCAATAGAAATGATGCTCAAGAGTAAAATAGAATCACACTCTTGGCTAGTCAAAAATGATCACTAAAGAAAACTACCTAAAGTTGAAAGTTTCTTTCCCACAAACTGAGTTCTGGATCAATTAATTCAAAGGGACTTCAAGATTACTAAGAGAGATATTATAACTACAGGAAACTGGGAATTAGTAAACTGTTTTATTACAGTGTCTTGTTATATTCACAATACATGTGAAATATAAAGGTTTTATATTACATATGTGTTATTAACTCAAGAGTATTCATAAATACATTTAGTTAGAAAATTTCTCTAAAATATTCTTAAAATATTTTAGCTGTTAAATATTTATTATACATTTATTTGCTATAATAACATTGCCATTTTTTAAAGGTGATCATTATCTTTTCTGAGAACAAATTACCCACAGAATAGGTAAAAGACATGAAAATAATAATCATCAAATAGATATATCATGATTCAGAAATGAAAGACTACATTTCTTTTGAAGAAGCTTACCTAAAATAAAAAACTCAAGACCTTTTTTTGGGGACCAAAAAATAAATAGCTAGGGAAACTTCTACACCTGTCTGTCTGTGCTTCTGAATCCCCAAAGGTTTCCTCAGAGGCCTAGGGAGCGCACCCCCAAAAAACTGCATTTTGAAGCTACTGAGTAAGTAGATTCTGGCTGCGGGGGTCGATGTCCAAAAGCTGAGGTCTCTGGCCTGTGGAGGCTATGCCCTGCTGTGCCTTTGTTCACTCTGAGGACTGTCAACTAGAGGCAGCAGAAGAGTTTGCTTCGCGGCCCAGCACTCTTTCTAACCAATGAACCTCACTACAACACACAGGAAAAACCACATTACAAGCGTGACAATGGGGAAACCTCACAGGCAAACACCATCCACAGAGAAGGAAGACGAAAGCTCAGATGACCTAATAAATTCCAACCACCTGATTAACCTCTCAGATAAGGAGTTTAGAATAGAAATATGGAATATGTTTGCAAAACTCAAAAAAAGCATATATCGATCTAAAGAGAACACAAAGACAGAAATCAGAAAACTCCAAACTGAAATAACAGATCTGAAAAACATGGTTGCTCAACTGAAAACCTCAATGGATAGCCTCTCCAACAAGGTATCAGCAGCTGAGAACAGAATCGGAGTACTGGAAGATGTGATGCAGAAAAACTCAACACAACAGAAGAAATTGGAAAAGAACCTTAAGACAAACAAACAGGCAATGGAAAAAGTACTCAAGGAATGTGAAGAAATGAAACTAGAAGTCTTTGATAAACTTAACAGAAACAACATAAGAATCATTGGAGTCCCAGAAACCAAGGAAGGAGATCTCTAGGAAGAATCAACTGTCAAAGACATCATCAAAGAGATACTCCCAGAGTTAAAGACTACATGCAATCAAATCCTGCATGCACGAAGAGTACCAGCTAAAAGAGACCTAAAGAAAAACACCACAAGACACATCCTCATTACAATGACAAATCCCATAGATAGAGATAGAATACTGAAAGCAGCAAGATCAAAAAAGGAAATTATATTCAAAGGAGGATCCCTAAGACTTACAGCAGACATGTCACAAGAAACTCTCAAGGCCAGAAGACAGCGGTGGGATATTGTGACAAGACTGAATGAAATGAATGCCTCACCAAGAATACTACACCCAGCCCAACTCATGTTCAGGTTTGAAGAAAGAATACATAGCTTCATGGATAAACAACAGCTCAGAAACTTCACAGATGATAAACCAGCCTTAAAGGAAAAACTGACAAGTCTACTCTAAGACAACAGAGATCAACAAACACAGCAAACTTATCTACAAAGCTGACATTAAATCCTATGACAATCATTTTTCTCAATGTCAATGGACTAAATTCACCAATTAAAAGACACAGAGTGGCAAAATAGGTCAAAAAGATGAATCCAACCTTCTGCTGCCAACAAGAAACATCTGAATAATCAGAACAGACATAGACTCAAAATCAAAGGCTGGATTAAAATGATCCAATCAAACAACACCCTCAAAAAAGCTGGGGTGGCCATATGAATATCTGATGACACCAACTTTATACTCAGAAAAGTGGTAAGGGACAAAGATGGACACTAAGTACTAATCAAGGGATATGTACAACAGAAAGAAATCAGACTATTAAACATATATGCACCTAATGAGAGACCCGCAAACTATCTAATACAATTACTGACAAATCTGAAAGAAGAAATCAATAATAACACAATCATTGTGGGAGACCTCAACACAGCCCTATCAACACTTGAGAGATCAACCAGATTGAAAACCAAAAAAACATACTAGCCCTGAAAAGAGTAATGGAAGAAAGAGGACTAGGAGCTATATACAGGACACTCCATCCCAAAAACCTTGAATACACATTCTTTCCCAATGTACATAGGTCATTCTCCAGAATAGACTATATGCTGACACATAAAGCATACCTCCATAAAATCAAGAGGATAGAAATCTTGCAGGCTACCTTTCTGACCACAAGGCTCTAAAATTAGATGTGAACTACAAAGCCACACAGAAGAAAAACTTTAACAATTGGAAATTAAACACTCTGCTACTGAACAACCAGTGGTTCCGAGATGAAATCAAAAAGGAAATCAAAACTTTCCTGGAAAAAAATATAATGAAGACACAAACTGCCAGAATCTATGGGACACAGCAAAAGCGGATCTGAGAGGAAAATTTATAGCTCTACATGCACACATCAGGAAGGAAGAAGGAGCATACCTGAATAACTTAATGACGCAGCTCAAAATATTAGAAAATGACCAACAAAAAAAGAACCAAAAATAGGGAGACAGAAGGAAATAACAAAGCTGAAAGCAGAACTCAATGAAGTGGAAAACCAAAAAACAATCCGAAAGATCAACGAAAGCAGAAGCTGGCTCTTTGAAAAAATAAACAAGATTGATAGACCATTGGCAAAACTCACAAAGAAAGAGAGAGAGAAATCTGATAACCTGTATTAGAAATGAAAAGGGGGAAGATCACGACAGAAATTGCAGAGATCTAAAGGGTAAACAGAGACTACTTTGAGAATCTTTATGCTACTAAACATGAAAACCTAGAAGAAATAGAAAAATTCTTGGACACTTATAACCTTCCACATTTAAGTAAGGAGGATGTTGCATATCTAAACACCCCCATCATTACTTAGGAAATTGAAACTGTCATCAAACATCTGCTCAAAAAGAAAAAACCAGGCCCAGAAAAATTTCCTAATAAATTTTTTCAAATCTTTCAAGAGGAGCTACTACCAATCCTAGCCAAGCTCTTCCATGAAATTGAAAAAACAGGAAAACTCCCAATTAGCTTTTATAAAAACAACATCACCTTGATACCAAAACCAAACAGAGACACTGCCAAAAAAGAAAATTACAGGCCAATATTCCTGATGAATGCAGATGCAAAGATCTTCAACAAAATCCTGGCAAATAGGATCCAATTCATCATCAAGAAGGTCATACACTACGACCAAGTAGGTTTCATCCCAGGAATGAAAGGATGGTTTAACATCCATAAATTTATCAACATCATACACAACATCAACAAGAAGAAAAATAAAAATCACATGATCATATCAATAGACGCAGAGAAAGCATTTTATAAGGTCCAACACCCATTCTTGATCAAAGCTCTCAGCAAGATGGGAATGGAAGGAACCTTTCTCAATCTAGTTGAAGCCATCTACCACAAGCCAATGGCAAATATTATACTCAGTGGAGAAAATCGAAAAGACTTTCCTCTAAATTCTGGCACAAGACAAGGCTGTTCGCTCTCACCACTCCTCTTCAACATAGTACTGGAAGTTCTTGCTATAGTGATCAGACAAGAAAAAGATATCAAGGGAATCCAGATAGGAAAGGAAGAAGTCAAGCTCTCATTGTTTGCAGACGACATGATACTCTACTTAGAAAACCCTAAAGACTCTACCGAAAAGCTTCTAGAAACAATAGATTCATATAGCAAGGTGGCAGGCTACAAAATCAACCTACAGAAATTAATGGCCTTTTTATACACCAATATTGATAGGGAAGAGATGGAACTCAGGAAGGCAATCCCATTCACATTAGTGCCACACAAACTCAAATATCTTGGAGTCAACTTGACAAAAGATGTGAAGGATCTATAAAAAGAAAACTATAAAGCCTTGCTCCAAGAAATAAGAGAGGACACATAGAAATGGAAACACATACCATGCTCATGGATTGGCAGGATTAACATCATTAAAATGGCAATACTCCCCAAAGCATTATACAGATTTAATGCGATCCCCTTAAAAAATACCCATGACATTCTTCAAAGAAGTGGATCAAACACTTATGAAGTTTATCTGGAACAAAAAACACCCTCAAATAGCTAAAGCACTCCTAGGGAAAAGGAAAATGGGAGGCATTACTTTCCCCAACTTTAAACTATACTACAAAGGAATAGTTATCAAAACAGCATGGTATTGGAATAAAGACAGACCCTCAGATGAGTGGAATAGGCTTGAGTTCTCAGAGAATGTTCCCCAGACATACAACTGCCTAATTTTTGACAAAGCAGCAAGAAATCCTAAGTGGAGCAGGGAAAATCTCTTCAACAAGTGGTGATGGCGAACTGGTTAGCCACTTGCAAAAAAGCAAACATAGACCCCCAGCTAACATCATGTATGAAGTTAAAATCCAAATGGATTAAAGACCTTGATATCAGACCTGATACCATAAGGTATATAGAACAACACATCGGTAAAACACTCCATGACACTGAGACTAAAGGCATCTTCAAGGAGGAAACTGTACTTTCCAAACAAGTGTAAGCAGAGATGAACAGATGGGAATACATTAAACTGAGAAGCTTCTGCACCTCAAAAGAAATAGTGCCCAGAATGAGTTACCCACCGAGTGGGAGAAACTATTCACCCTACACCCTTCAGATAAGGGGCTAATATCCAAAATATACAGGGCACTGACAGAACTTTACATGAAAAAAAACATCTAATCCCATAAAAAATGGCGAGAAAAAATGAACAGACACTTTGATAAAAAAAGAAATACAAATGGCCAAAAGGCACATGAAAAAATGCTCCTTGTCACTAATCATCAGGTAGATGCAAATCAAAACAATGATGTGATACCACCTCACACCACAGAGATTTGTGCACATCACAAAGAATGAAAACAATCAGTGCTGGCGGGGATGTGGAGAGAAAGGAACTCTTATTCTCTGCTGGTGGAAATGCCATCTAGTCCAACCTCTATGGAAAGCGATATGGAGATTCTTCCAAAATCTGGAAATTGCGCTCATTCAATCCAGCTATTCCACTCTTAGGGATATACTCTAAGAACACAAGAATACAATAGAAAAACCCCTTCCTCACACCTATATTTATTGCTGCACTATTCACAATAGCCAGGCTCTGGAAACAACCAAGATGACGTACAACAGATGTATGACTAAAGAAACTGTGGTATATATACACAATGGAATATTATGCAGCCATCCGGAGAGATAAAGTCATGAAATTTTTCTATACATGGATGTACATGGAATCTATCATGCTGAGTGAAATAAGTCAGAGGGAAAGAGAGACACACACACAGAATAGTCTCACTCATGTATGGGTTTTAAGAAAAATAAAAGTCATTTTTGTAACAATCCTCAGAGACAATGAGAGGAGGGCTAGAACACCAGCTTACTCCATGAAGCTCACCACAAAGAGTGGTGAGTACAGCTATAGAAATAACTACACAGAGAACTCCCATAATCATGTGAATGAATGAGGGAACTGGAAAGCCTGTCTGGAGTACAGGTGGGGGTGGGATGGGATGGAGGGAGATTGGGGACCTTGGTGGTGGGAATATTGCACTGGTGAAGGGGGTGTTCTTTACATGACTGAAACCTAATCACAATCATTTTTGTAATCAAGATGTTCAAATAAAAAAGAAAAAAATCTAAAAAAAAGAAAAAAAAAGAAAAGTCTTATCGGGCCCAGAGCGATAGCACAGCAGTGTTTGCCTTGCAAGCAGCTGATCCAGGACCTAAGTAGTTGGTTGAAATTCCAATGTCCCTTATGGTCCCTCATGCCTGCCAGGAGCTATTTCTGAGCAGACAGCCAGGAGTAAGCTCTGAGCACTGCCAGGTGTGGCCCAAAGACCAAAATAAATAAATAAATAAATAAAAATAAAAAGCTTACATTACTCATCATTCAAGAAAAAAATAATATAATTTTGAGGAGTTTTATTAAGTAGTATGTAAACTACCTATATTCTATGTAAAAGTTGAACTATTCAGTTGTTTTTATGGTTTTAATATTAACATATATAATTGAATAACACTCATTAACCTCACTTTGATATTTTTATCATTCATAAAGTACTCAAAGTAGAAAAGTCCATAATAATCTCATATTAGCTCAAATTCAGTTTATGTTATTAAGTATAGCAAAGAGAAATCAAGCAATTCTTATTAGTTGAAATTGCAGATAAACAACTTTATTTTATGAGTGGCAGTGAGAGAATTTGGCAGAATGAGATGAATTTGAGAATTGAATTATTCGTTAGTAATACCTTACTTAAATTTTAATCACACTATATTTTTGAAAAATAATCATGTAACAAAGTAATCAGTTTAAAATATATTTCCTGAGAAAGAGAATGCTTTATTTTAATAAGTTATTTATTCTAAAAATAGTGGTATCGGGGCCGGCGAGGTGGCGCTAGAGGTAAGGTGTGTGCCTTGGAAGTGCTAGTCAAGGAAGGACAGCATTTAGATCCCCCGGCGTCCCAAATGGTCCCCCCAAGCCAGGAGCAATTTCTGAGCGCTTAGTCAGAAGTAACCCCTGAGCATCAAATGGGTGTGGCCCGAAAACAAACAAACAAAATAATAAAAATAAAAATAGTGGTACTTAACAGTCAATATTACCATAGAAACTATGCTTATTATAATTAGAATGTTTTTATATTTTCCCATTATTTTATTATCTATTTATTAATTTTTCTCTTAAAATATAAAATAGGCTTTTGAAATAAGATATTGTTTGGTGAACTTTTTTTAAAATATGAAACACTTCACGAATTTGCGTGTCATCCTTGTGCAGGGGCCATGCTTGGTGAACTTTTTTTTTTTTCATTAAAAAACGTTTAGTTCATTTTCGTTTTGGTTTAGGGTCTGCTTGGTATTAAAACCGAGAAGAAAAAGTCTTGCCTTGGATAAAAGCTCAAGCCAAAACTAAAGCACAGAAACTGTGTAGTCTGTCATTCTTACCCACAATAGCACCAGTAGTACAATAGGACACCATACACTTTTTTATAGACAGAGTAGAAAGGGGAAACCATATACACAGAAATAAGATCTTATCTTCTAGGGATAAGAACTTATACTTTTTATAACACAGGGACGCTTCCCACCCTGAACATATGCCATGTGGACACAACTCAGTCTCCATGAGATTGGACAATGTTCATCCAACCCCAAACGTCAGATCCCAGACTTAGAACTGATACAGTTCCCTGCAACACCACCAGGAACCAAACTCTATTGGGAAATTTCTAACACTACTCTGGCACCAACTTGCACCAGTTCTGATATGACATCCCAACAAGGAAACAACAATTTGGACAAACAGGTTGTCCTATCACATCACCTAATGGTAAGAGGAAATCAGAAGACATGTCGTCCTTTGATCTGTGCAAAAACAAGAGCGCTAACTACAGAAGACTGACTTGACAACTATGACTAGGCAGAACTTATCCTGTGACAAATAAGAAAACCCTACTCTAGGCTGTAGCTTAGGACTTGTAAAAAAAACAAAACAAAAACAAAAACAAGATCTTTAATTACAGAGGCTAGACTTTGACAATGGAGACTGAGCAGAACTTTTGGAACCATAATGAAGATTTCATACTAGGCTTCAGCCTAGGATCTGAGTAAAAACCAAGAGCACTTATTACAGAAGACTGATTACAACAACAGTGATGGAACAGAACTTCTAGAACCATAAAGACTCTATCCTAGACCTTGTCCTATGACCTGTGCAAATACCAAGATTTCTAGCTACAGTCGCCTAATTTTAGCATCGACAACTGAGAGGTAAGTTTCATGGCACCACATAAAAGACCTTGGGGTATGGTAATGGGCATGTATGGAGCCTGTAGTTGTTCCATGACAGTATTCTTCAAGGGTGGAGAAACCCTGAATCTCTTAGGCCAAGGGAATTCCCTTTCTTACTTCTCCAATACTTACTGTTCCTATGCAAAAAAAAAAAAAAAGGGGGGGGGGGTGGGAGCACAAAACCTTGCCACACTAGCACTCCTTTTTTTTTTCCTTCTATTTTCTTTTCTCTTATTCTTTTTTACTTTTCCTCTTTTTTATTCCTCTTTCTTTCCTTTCTTTTCTTTCTTTTTCACTCCTGTGGTTATTATTTGGTTATTTTTTTTTTGCTGCTGGGAGCTTTTTATTTTTTTGGTAGTTGCTATCTTTTTTTTTTTTTTTTTTTTTTTTTTTTTGGTAAAAACTGTTGGGTTTTTTCCTTTCTTTTTATTTTTCTGTCTTCTTCCAGAAGAACCACACAACTTGAATCATCTTGTTCTGCCTCATGAATTGAGGGGGGAAATAAAAATGAATGGTACCAGGACCAGCTGTATGAACATCAAGTGGAATTAAAAATTGACCCGACTTAAACATCAAACCTAAAGCGAACAGCAGAATTGATACCCTATCTACAACAAGCTATACACAGAGGGCAACAGTTTCACTAGCACTCTGTGGAACAAAAAGGTGAAATTGGGACACATGCTAGGGAAAGGTGTGGAGGGGGACAACCCTGGTGGTGGAAATGGCCCTGATTCATTGTCACTATGTACCTTAAATACTACTGTGAAAGATTTGTTATTCACTATTTGGTCACAATAAAAATTAAAACAAACAAAAAAAACCTGTTTTGTTCAAAATTCAAGAGGTCTGATTTTGACAATTACAACTGAGCAGAATTTCTGGAACCATAAGGAAAGACTATACCCTAGGTTTCATCCTAGGATCTGTGCAAAAACCAAGATTACTAATTATAGAAAACTGACTACGATAATCATAACAGAGCAGAACTTCTAGAACCATAAAGACTCTATCCTAGACTTTGTCCTATGATCTGTGCAAATACCAAGATAACCAATTACAGAGGACTGCTTTTGTCAGCCACAATTGAGAAGAACGATTCTTGGCACCATAAAAAAAAAAACACTGGAGTTCAATAATGAGCATGCCAGAGCCTATAATTGTTCCCATGACAATATGCTTCAAGGATGGAGAAACTCTATCTCTGAGGCCAAGGTAATTCCCTTTCTAATTTCCCCAATACTTACTGTGCCTATACCAAAAAAAAAAAAAAAAAAAAAAAAAAAAAAAAAAAAAAAAAAAAAAACAAAAAAAAAAAACAAAAAAACCTTGCCTATTCCTCCTTCCCTTTTTTCTTTGTTGTTGTTGCTGTTTAGTAGGTATTTATTGTGGCTGTTGTGTATTTTGTTGTTACTTCTTTTTCTTTTTTCCCCCTTTCTTCTTTTAAATTGATTTTGATAGTTCCTAGACAGACTCCTCCTAGCCTTCTTTCCCCCAACAGAACCACAGAACTTGGTTATCTTGTTCTGCTTCATAAATTAAGGGGAATAAAAAGAAGTGGATAGTATTAGGAGCAAACAGTCACATGAACATTGAGTGAAACTAAATAATGATCAGGTCTAAATACCAAGCCCAAAATCAATGACAACAGAATAAAAATCTACAAGTTATATACAAAGGGGACCTGTTATACTAGCAGTCCAGGGGCTTAGTGGGGAGGTATAGGATGCATGCTGGGAACAAAGATGGAGGGAAGACAACACTGGGGGTGGCTCTAATTTACTGTCACTATGCACCTTATATATAACTGTGAAAGACTTGTTAAAAAATACTTCAGATCTGTGCTGTCTTAGTGCAAATAAAATAGAATTGAAATAAAAAAATAAAATTAAACTTTAATGGGAAAACTAAAAATCCTGGATGTTATCAAGGAAGTCTGGGGTGGGTTAGTGGTGGTATGAGATATATATTCTGGGAACATTGTTGAAGAAGTTTGATACTAGTGGTGAGATTGGTGCTGAAACACTGTCTAAAACTTAACTATGAATAACTCTGTAAATCACAACTTAAATAAAAGAAAAAACAAGAAAAAATGTTTTCTTCAAAAATTGACTTTAATATGGAATAAAAATTTTAGTAAATCAATAATAAAGAAGATTATCCTATTATTTGGCACATTTATGTAGCATAGTTATTAAATAAAATATCAATATTAAAATATTTCAATTGATGTTAATATCAATAAGTTTAATTTAGAGGGATTAGGCTACTCCCATCAGTACTCAGGGATTATTACTTGCTCTGCTCTCAGAAATCACCTTTATAGGCTTGGGGGACCATATGGTATATAGGGAATTAAATCTGGTTCAATATGAGTTGGCCATGTGCAAGGCAAACACCCTATCTGTGTTATTTATCTGGTCCATAAATTTACTTTTAATAGCCTTATTTGTTTTCTGAAATCTAATTTATAGATGCTAAAATGTAGTCTAATGTTTACCATAAATGATTATTCTTTACTGAAACTGAAAAGTCACATTTATAATGTCGTTTACAAATTTTTCTCTAGCTTATTTTATTAGTTTTAATAATACATTGTTGAAATTGGCATATTTGTACTTTACATAGCTATAGGCAAAAAACAGAGATTGAGCTATTCTTTACAGCAGGATCATTGCCTTTTAATAAATGTCATATTCTTTTTATTACAGTATAATCCTTTTCTCATCAAAAACAGAAGTTCTTCTGTGTGGCCGCTTACCACACCAAGGACTGATAAAGCTAGAGAGATTTTCACCACTTTTAGACAGTAATCTCAGGATTGTCTGAGTGTGAGCATGCCTTTTGGATAGTCTACTGATCAAAGTTAAGGTTAACTTGTGATGGAATTGTTACAGTTTATACTCAGGAGAACATTTCCAGCAGTACTCAAGGATATTTGAAGCAGTATCTCTTTACTTGAAGTTAAATAAGGTTTATTAGCCACAATGAATAAACCAACTCATAATATAAAAGAACTTTTCCTCCTCCTATTGCAAAATTTTCAAACAAATATTTCTGTATGTATAAACTATTTTATTCACTATGGAAATATGTGTATATTCAATAAGTCTATTGTAGTCATGGCATATTCTCTATATATGATGACATTAATGATTTAGAAAAGCTTTGGACTCCATTCAATTTTATGCCTAAAAAACTATAAATGTAGTGTTTCTCCTGAAAAAATAAATATTTTTGAGAATGTAGATGAAATAACAATCTTATATTATTCTCTGAATCTATTATTTAAAACATAAAGGCTGGGTTCATGAACTTCAAAGGAATGAAAATGTTACTGAATGAGTAATAAGCTAGCATTTGTTCGGAATAGGTGGCAATCTTCTTGTAAATCAACACAAATGTTAGTTGGTTACTCATTCAGTCAACACTTATTTGAATCCTATTTCACTCCTGTAATATCAAATGATGATATTTGACAGTTGACAAGAGCAAAGTAGTTTTCATTTTGCAGTCACAATTAAATGCTCCCTGGCACACTTGACCTTTCTAAAGTAAATTGAAAGTAAAAAGCCTTATTAGTTACATCTCCAAGTCTATTATCTCATAAATTTTTTTTTCCAATAGCAACAACAAAATGGAAGATGTAAGAAAACAAAAGGAAAAACACACTGGTGTTGAGAGTAGAGCACAGGGATAATATAAAGCTGTGTGAAAGTCATAATCAAGGACCACATATATAGTAAGGAGGTAAAGCACTTACTTTACATATACCTGAATCCAGTTCAACATCTCTACCATATGTGTATGGCCCTCAAATTATGACCAGGAGTGACCCCAGAGACAAAATAAGCCCTGAGCATCACTAACGTGTCCCAAATTCTTCTACATAAAAATATAAGAGTAAATAAATAAATAAAATTATACAGTCTGATAAATCTTTAAGACTTAATTAGTACTTAGAATAATAAAAACTTAATTAAAAAGACAGTATACAGAGCAGTAATATCCGACCTCCCTCTGCCAATGTTCTCAGAGTGCATCCCATGACACCTTCCCTGTCCTCCCCAGTCTTCCAGTGTAAGAGGCCCATTTTAAGTTTTGATTGTTAAAGTTTGGATCAAATGATTTTATTGTTGTTGAATTTGGCTTGGATATCTAATTCTGTCCTCTGTTTTTTATCACCATCAATGAGCCTGAGACCTCTAGGTCCCTCGCCCCCATTGTTTTATAGTTGTGTTTCTCCTCTTCAACCTTATTTCTTTCCTTTTTCATGTTATACTCTGGGGCCAGTGTTTGAAACAACTCTCATTTAAACCATTGAATTTCTTCATGTAGTTATTTTTATATACAACATGTAAGTGATATTAATCTGTATTTATTCTTCTTCTTCAGGCTTCCTTTATTTAACATAATATACTTCAGATTTGGGACATTGGTGGGGGGAATGTTGCACTGGTGAAGGGGTGTTCTTTACATGTCTGAAACCTAATCACAATCATTTATGTAATCAAGATGTTTAAATAAAGATAAAATGGGAACAAAAAAAGAATATATGGTACGTTCCAATTTAGACCCTAGGTGATTAGACACCGACCATCCATTCTTGAACCCTGGATCCCAGACATAGAAATGACACAGTTCTCCACAACAGCTCCAGGAACCAAATCCCCTCTGGGACATTCTTAATACTGTTCTGGCACCAACATGTGCCAGTTCTAATATGATATCCTGACAACAAGGAAATGGGAACAACTTGATCTAAGAGCAGGTTGTCTTACCTTACCATATAATGATAAAATAAAATCAGAAGACTTGTCACCCTTTGATCTGTGCAAAAGCCAAGATCGTTATCTAAAGATGACTGACTGTGACAACCATGACTGGACAGAACGTGTCCTGGGACCAATAAAAAAGCCCAAGTCTAAGTTTTGGTCTACGATCTGTACAACAACCAAGATTTCTAATTCCAGAGGTCTCACTGAAACAACTGCAACTGAACGGGTCTTCTGGAAACATAATGAAAGACTCTATCCCTGGCTCCATACTAGGATCAGTGCAATGACCAAGACCACCAACTACAGAATATAGATTAAAACGACAGTGAAGGAACAGAACTTCTAGAACCACAAAGAGGGGCCGGCGAGGTGGCGCTAGAGGTAAGGTGTCTGCCTTGCAAGTGCTAGCCAAGGATCAGGACCACGGTTCGATCCCCTGGTGTCCCATATGGTCCCCCCAAGCCAGGGGCAATTTCTGAGCGCTTGGCCAGGAATAACCCCTGAGCACCAAACGGGTGTGGCCTCAAAATAAAAAAAAAAAAAACACACTAGAACCACAAAGAAAGACTTCATCATGAAATCCATTCCTTGACCTGCGCAGATACCAAGATCTCTAGATACAGAGGTCTGATTTTATCACTCATGACGGAGCAGAAGTCTTTCATACATCACAAAGGCACCGAGGAGAGATTAAATGAACATGCAAGGAGCCTATAGTTAATTCCATGACAGTATACTTCAAGGGTGGAGAAACCCTGTATCTCTTAGGCCAAGGGAATTCCCTTTCTAATATCCCCAATATTTATTGTGCCTATGCAGGAAAAAATCTTTTTTATTTATTTATTTGTTTATTTTTTTGATTTCTTTGTTTGGGTTTGGATATTGAAGTTGTTGACTCACTTTTTTCTTATTTTTCCTTTTTGCGCTCTGTTATGTTTTTATTTCAGGACTGTGGTTATTATGTGGTGCTTGTCTTTATTGCTGTAGTGCTCACTGGATTTTTTTTTATTTGATATATTCTTTTGTACTGTTGTGGTGTTTCACTTCCTTTTTCCCTTTCCTTTCTCAAACTGAGGTTGAGAGCCTCTAAAAGGACTCCGCCCATTTTCAACTTATTTTTTACCAGATTTTATTGCTTTTCTTTTCTTCAAAAAAAAAAAAAACCACATAACTTGAACTATCTAGTTCCACCTCTCAAATAGAGGTGAAAATAATGAAGAGTACCAGGACAAACAGTTGTATGATCACTAAATAGTAAGCTAGACATAGAGGGGACCACTTATACTAGCAGCCTGGAGGGTGAGGGTGGGAGATATGGGATGCAAGATGGGAATGGAGGTGGAGGGGGGACAACTTTGGTGATGGGAATTCCCCTGATTCAATGTTAATATGTTCCTAAAATATTACTTGAAAGATATGTAAGCCATTTTGGTCAAAATAATAATTATAAAGAAAAAGAATATGTGGTACGTCAATAATCAGTTAAAATATTTTCAGATTGAAGAAATAGTACATAAATTAAGGCACTTAACTTGCATGTAGCTATTGAACTTGCTTGTTCAATCTCTGGCTCCCCTTCAGTTACATTTCCTCAAGCAATACCAAAAGTGATCCTTGATCAAAGAGCCAGAAGCAAGTCCTTAAAATCTTAGTGTAACTCCAAAAGCTATATTTATAGTTCTATAATACATGCCAGAAAAAGAAATTTTATTATTAATTTATGAATTATATTTTCCAATTAATTTAAGAGCCAATTTATTAAAAATAGGCCAAATAATAAGCATACATTTTACAAGACTGGCACATATTGCTAATAGCACAAAGAGAATACTCAACATTATTAGTAAGTAGAAAATTAAGACAACAATGACAAATAATTTCATTAACATTACATGAATGGTGAAAGATAAAAGACTAAATATAACATTCTGGAGCACTGGAGCTCTCATACATAACTGGTGTAAATGTAACATGATAAAATTAGTTCATAAAACATGTAGCCAACTTCTCAAAAGCTAAAACATTAAAGTCAACCCTTCTATTCCTGGCATTTGTCAAAAAGAAATAACATATGTTCACATTAAATCTTATCTATAAATACTTATATTTACCTCATTTATAGTAGAGAAAACTGAAAATTAACAAAATCTTATTATACACATAATATGTTATATTCACATAATAGAATATTTCTCAAAAATTGTTTCTTAGAATATAATATATGGATGAATCTCACAACTTATTTCTATGTGAAATAAACAAAAATAGAATACATGTTTACATGAATTCACATTTAAAATTTTCTGTAAGCTTGGTAGAGAATAATAGTGGTTGCCTCAAAAAGAAGACTAAATGAGAAATAAAATTGCAAGGGTACAAGGAATACTGTGAGTAGAGGAAAATGCTTGATATGTTGATTGAGAGGATACTTTAACAACATTTTAAAAACTTAATTTTCGGGGCGGAGAGATAGCATGAAGGTAAAGCGTTTGCCTTGCATGCAGGACAGTGGTTTGAATCCTGGCATTCCATATAGTCCCTGAAGCCTGCCAAGAGATATTTCTGAGCATAGAGCCAGGAGTAACCCCTGAGCGCTGTTGGGTGTGACCCAAAACAAAACAAAATGAAAAAAACTTAATTTTCTACTCTGGAATGTATTTTCACCAATATTATATGCTAAAATTGTTACAAAATTATATACTTAGGTCAGTTCACTAATTTCAAATGTCTACATTATCTATAAATATAAGTATGCCAAAAATATATTGCTTCCTGTGTTAATGTGAGATGTTGGAGAATATCTTCTTTCATCTGAATATGTAGTTGACAAATCAGTTTTTTATGGAAAGAAAAAAAAGTTGGCAAAGTCTGAGAATTGAAGAATTTAGATGTGTTAGCTTCATGGGTGCTAGGCAAGGGTGTTTCTTGTTAGACAGGATCCATTTATCTTATTAGCATAATAAATCTAGCAGAAAAATCACTTGAATAATCTAATTTTGAAATATTATAGTGTCATCTCTATATCATGAAATTTTAACTGTTAAATTAATTCCACTCTATCACCTTTGCACCGAATTTTATTAAAATATATCTCTCAATACATTAGCACTTACTTTATCACAAAGACTTTATATATACTATAATTACTGCTTTTGGCGGTAATATAATAATAAAGGTATAAAATTGATGGAGTTAGAACAATTAGTGATCAAGAAGCTGAAAATAAACTATTAATTTTACACTTAAGACATTAAAGAAAAAGTTCTTTCTCAATTTGTGACTCTAAGAAGAATAGAGTTATAAATTCTAAAACAAAATGATCTGTATTAGAACACCACCTTTCTACCTCATCTGTTTGACCATAAACAATTTTATAGTGCTTCCCAAAAGAAGACCCATCTTAAGTTTTCATCAAATTTATAACTTTTAGGATTAAACATGAAAGATATTTGTTGTTACTAAGTGATATTTACTAAACTAAGTTGTTTAAAATATAAACTAAAATTTATCAGTTATCCTTCTTGCAATAAGAGTCTTTAACTCTAAATTATTTTTATTTGAATATAATACATTATAATTTCATATAGAGATGTTAGAAAATAAACACTATTGAAACTTTATTGGATATTTTTGAAATATTGTTCTAACATGTATTTACCCAGGTGATGTATATCTTCCAACTTAATTTTATACTTGCAATTTTCTAGAATTTATCATTTCTAATCCAAAGTAGTCTATGAATTTTAGAAATACAAAATTTATAAGTGCTTTAAATCTAAATGTGTATAGGTAGCTTTGTTATAGTTTTATACTAAAGATAACTATTAATTCTAACTAGAAAGTATAGTAATAAATGATGAATTAAAAATATTCATGGAGTCAGAAATATTCATGGTGTCTTTTAATAGCTAACAAAGGTAAAAGGATAAACACAATATTAATTTTATGAGATTTTTATACTTGAGTAACCATAAAGCATTTGTAATTATATTTACAGTGCTTGGCTGTGTTGAAAGATAAGGGATAATTATATTCATGCCTGATGGGGAAAAGACTGCACAAATTATGCAGGTTTTGTATGTTAACAGAACTGTAATATTAGGCAATTCAATCAAATGTTAATTAATTACAAGAAAAAGTGCTATCTATGAATGTATTACAGCAAGTTATCTATACATTTTAGAAATTGAAAATATTTTCATTTTTCACCCTATTATAATTTCTTCTGTCATACATAAAATATGGCATAATTAGGTTCCTACATCAGGCAGATGATTAGGATTTAAATAGTATTTATGCAGCTTTTTTGATAGGTAAAATGAAAATAACTATGATATAATTTTTAGTCTTTGCACAGGAATATTAATCTTATGTATAGTAAAAATTATGGGTTTGATTTTTTAATCTTGTAGATACTAACACTGTTAAGTGCCAGGAATAGCAGACTTTGCTCTACATTATAAAAATGCTTTGATAGATAGTTGTGATAGCTTTTTCTGTTGTTACATTTATATAATTTACTAATTCATTACTAAAGATAGTTTACTTAATAAGAAGTAAGATAGATAAATTTTCAGTCTTTTAAGCAGCTTTTATAATGAAGAATGGCATTAAATATATTTTATTGACCATAATAAAAATAATGTCTCATTCATGAATGTCTTGTCTCTATTCTTTTATTAGTTTGTGTGTGATATCTCATGAAGCCATTGGATTATGCTTCATACTTGTATCATATTGTTTACT
Organism: Suncus etruscus; assembly: GCF_024139225.1. NCBI lineage: Eukaryota > Metazoa > Chordata > Mammalia > Eulipotyphla > Soricidae > Suncus > Suncus etruscus. The sequence continues at coordinate 43,959,646 of NC_064849.1, read as the reverse complement.
TGAATTTAGCTTATGTAAACAATGCAAAGTTGTGTATGTCTGATACTGTTTAACAGTAATAAACATTTTACAAACAGAACTAATTTCAAAAACATTGAGTGGTTCATGCTATATACAAAATACTATGTTTTGTTTTGTACTACACCTGGTGATACTTAGGGTTTAATCTAGACTCTGTTCAGGGACTATTCCTGGTGGGGTTCAGGGACTCTATAGGGTGTGGGGGATCTAATCCAGGTCACATCATGCAAGACAAGTGTCCTACCCACTTTACTATTGCTCCACCATTATGCAAAAGACTTTTAAAGCTGTAGAGAAGCAAATGAAACAATCACTTTTTGCTACTTTGTCTTGGAAATTTAAGAATAGAACAAAATCAGTATAAAATAAGTCTAAAGACTGGAAATTTCATGCAGCTTGAATACTTGGTTGATTTGAATCACTTAAATGGATCCATTTTGTTTGCATTTGCTTTTAAAATTCAGCTATGAAATGGTATAGATACTAAATGGAATAGAGGTACATGATTACAAATTTGAATTTATTCATTATTTATATCTTCCTATAATTAAGCAAAGCAGTAGATGTAGTAGAGATGGGTTTAATATTTTCTGTTTTATAAGATAATGTTTTACATATTTCTAAATATAATGGAAGTATTTAAATGTAGTCAAATGTAACCAAGATTAGTGGTAATGTTTTATTTGGAAACATATTTCAAATATGAATATGAGGCTCCATTAACACTAATAGTTTATACATATTGTTTTGCTTTGCTTTATTTATATCTACTAAATATCTACTAAAATCTGATAGCTGATTATACTCTCAGAACTCATGGAAGTTAGTTTTATACATAAAACTACCTTGAATTAGGGATTAAAAGATAAATTAAAATTTTTTATCTGAATGTGAATAATTTTTGTATGTTTTTAATGTATATTAATAAAGTAGATGATATAGGTGATTAGGAAAATTTTCTTGAAAACAAGTAGCACTTTGAATTAAAACTCATAACTGAAGACAGTAGAATTGAAGTTATGATTTTGTGGTTCCTAGGTTTTCCATTTGTATTAACAAACAACATAGGGTGTGATTCAGAAGCTATACTATTTTTCAACTTATCTTAATTGCAAACTTTAGTATATATTTGAAGTCTATGTAAATTAATTATATAATGCTATGTACATTTGTGATTTTCTTTTTTTTAGAGTTTTTTTTAAATATAATTTGTATTTTAATCATAGTGGCTTACATATCATTGACAATAATATTTTAGGTACATATTAACATAAAATCAGAGGAATTCCCGTCACCAAATTGTCCTCCCTCCACCTCTGTTCCCGTTCTTCGTTTGTGATTTTCTATGGAGGGGGCACACTGGCTACGTGCTCAGAAATCGCTCCTGGCATATGTGACACCGAAAATCGAACTGTGGTTCGTCCTATGTCAGCTGTGTACAAGGCAAATGCCCTCTGCTGCGCCATTGCTCCAGCCCTGGATTAATTGTACAGTGTGTAGGACTCATCTCGAAGGTTACGGACCCAGATTCAATCCTTGGTATCCCATATGATCCTCCAAGTTCTTCCACAAGTAATTTCTGAACAGAGTCAGGAGTAAACCCTGAGCACACCTGGTATGATTTCAAACAAACAAACAAAAACCAAAAATTATGTTAGGACAGGAGCGATTACAGAGCTTCTAAGGTCTTTGCCTTGCACATAGCCTACTCGTATATGATGCCTGGCACCTCATATGGTTTCTAAGTCCAACAGGAATGCTTCATGAGTGCAACACCAGGAGTTAACCCTGAGCATCTTCAAGTGTGGCATAAAACAAAACAAAACACACACACAAAGTCATACTTTCAGATTTAAAATTCTTTAATCAAATGATTAGAAAGTTAAAAAAAAAATCAGTCAAAGAAAAGAAGCTTTTACAAAGTAAAAACTCTTAGGAACTAGTGACTACTAACTTCATATTTAATTAATTTCCCATAGATGATTAATTGATTGGTAGACATCTAAAAATGTCTTATGCAAATGTTATGAAAATTAAGCATTTTATGACTATTCATATTTCAGTATTTTGTATGGAATCTTTACTTATCTTTATTACAATGAAACCTGCTAAATGAATATCCTGATTTGACTAAATTTTTATAAAGTACTATTGCAGAAGCATAAGATTCAAGCTGATTTTATTTCTGCAAAATTATGTTGTTATTACTTAAAATTAATGGCACAATTTATTCAAATTTTAGAGACTATTCAAAAACTGACAAGGGTCAATATATCTTTGATGCAATAAATGGCAATTCACTAGAGCTGCTTGTACTTAAGTCAAGAATGTTTTGCTTAAATTCATAAATAGTTTCACTAAGCTAAAAACTGTTTAAGATATATAGATAGAATATATAGATATATATTCTTTTGACTGGAGTCCTATCCCTGATGTGAACATTATAAATATCTCCAACACAAACAAGTCTAACATCATTTCTCTACTGCTAGTGACATTTATATCCTTCATAAGCTTTTATTCATACAACAAGATATCTACTATGACTCTGAAATCTAAATTGATATGTTTATATCTCTCCCCATCCTTAATTTATATAAACAGTACTAACTAGACAGTGGATTTAGGATACTAATATTTGTTAAAAAATATAAATTTTTCTAAGAGTAATATGTCAGTCTATATTTTAGGACCATACATATGGCACATTGTTACTATGCATTGATTTATTTTGCTTGACTTCTTTGAGAGAATCTAGTTTATACAAACACACACATAGAGATGTATAAACAAATAATTTAAGGTGATGTTTGATTCTAAGGATAGAATCCAGGAGCGAAGAAGTACTACCACGATTAGGGTAGGGTGCTTGTCTTGTACATCACCAACCCAGCTTTGATTCACAGCACTTTATATGGTTTTCTCATCCCACAAGGAGTGATCCGTGAGCACAAAATCAGGAGTATTCTCTGGGCACAGAACCAGAAAGAAGTAAACCCTGAACACCACTGGATAAGGACCACCCCCACCGCATAATAATAGAGCATATAACTGGCATGCTTAAGGCCCTGGAAAAATAAAATATATACACACATATATATATTACATATATATAGTTTAATTTATTGTTACTCTTTTGGGTCCACACCTGATTATACTCAGGAGTTGCTCCCAGCTCTGTAAAAGTGCCCTACCCTACCCATCCCTACCAATTATCTCTTCAGCTCTAATGATATTAAATTATTATTTCTAATTCTATTTATTTTTATATTAAAGTGTCTAAAAAGAAAGTGTTATACTAATTGTTCTGTCTCTTGGAAATCTGCTATGGGACTACAAAAATAAGTATTTGACAGTATTTATAAATCATTTTATATTCTCATATAAGATTATATATGTCACCTTAATATATTAATATATTACATCATATAATATTGCTTTTGACTTAGTATCATCTGGTAATTTTAAGAAATCATATAATATTGCTTTTGACTTAGTATCATCTGGTAATTTTAAGAAATCACTGATGCATTTATTTTAAATTACATTCTATGGAAAGAGAATAAATTATTAACAGTTTTCCAATAATTAAGAATTACTGGGGAGGCAAAGAGATAGCATAGCTATAGGGTGTTTGCCTTTAATGCAGCCAATCCAGAACAGACGGTGGTTCAAATACTGGCATTCCATATGGTCCCCTGAGCCTGTCAGGAGAGACTTCTGAGTACAGAGCCAAGAGTAACCCCTGAGCGCAGTCATGTGTGACCCAAAAACCAAAATAAATAAATAAATAAGAATCTGTATAGAGTCTTTGGGTGAAAATCTTCACTCCGATGAAAGGACACATACATTGCCTACATAAGAGGTATGAGACCTCATGCTAACTTAGTATTAATGAAGTCCAGATAGTGGTTTTTGGATTTCAGAATTGATAGTCTGAAAGAGAGATCAGATAGATTAAATGACTTTTTAAACATTTGGCCATGGAGGTGAAAAGCTTTCTTGATCCAAAGAGAGCAGAATATTTAAGGAAACAAAATAATGACCGTAGCATAATATTTGTTTCTTTTCTTATGTATTCTATTGAATCAGCTGTCAAAGAAATTGAATATTTACTTTTACTGACCATCTGTAAAGAATGTTCAAAGTTAACTGAGAAAACTAATGTGTTAGCCTTGGAAATCTTGAAGAGATATCCTCAATGAATTCACAGTAATAGTTTGAAACGATGACTAGAAAGATGTATCACTTTAGTTTGTGCAAGAGACTGAAAAGGTGAGGTGAACAAAACAATCCCATTATCCTTAAAATTGTTTCAACATGTTTGCCTGAAACATGTTGCCAGAGAATAGTCAAAGAATTGAATTTACAGCCCAGATGGGTGGAAGAGAAAGGAGCTTATTTGTTAAGACCAAAAGTCCAAGTAGCCCTGGGAACTCTTTGCTCAATAAAAGGTTCATTTTTATACATTTCAAACAACATTCTTATACAAGCTAAATTGTAGTTAAGGCTGATGTGGCTTTGAAAAACAAAGTGTTTAGCTAAATCTATTTAGTTTGTCTTGCTTCAGTTCCTGTGCTCAAGTAATTCTGGCATTACCATGCCTTTGGTAACCTAATCTAGTTATCTTGTTTGCATCCTTTCTTGTGACTGCAAATCTTTACCATCTATTTCTGGGAGGTTGTTGTTGCTTGTTTGTTTGTTTTGGGCCACACCTAGTGACACTCAGGGGTTACTCTTGACCATGCGGTCAGAAACTGTTCCTGTGCTTGGGGGACCACGTAGGACCAGAGGATCAAACAGAGGTTTCTATGTGCTGTTGCTGCCTCTGAAGCTATTCTCACAAAAGTTAATAAAGGCCTTGGAAGTGATGACTATGGTAGGGTCCCCAAAGGAAATAAGGGAATCTGCCTTTTTATCTCCTCCCATTCTGCCACCTAAAAAGGTGACTGGATCTAGGATGGATAGTCTGTGATGATCCCCTGAAATGCACAGACATCAAGTCCAGCTCCACTAGGAAGCCTTCAAGTCACACCTGATGTCCCTTTGTTCTATTCCTAATGACACTTAATCCCCATCACCTGAGATATTTTCTCAGGGAGCTGAACTCAGGCTGGAGCGAGGATTTGCATTTTGCAAGAAAAAGAAGGTCAAGCTTAGACCTTATGCTTAGACCTTAGACCTTCACTTTCCCTTATGGAAAACAGTTTAAGGAGAAGATGAGAGGTGAATTAAAAACAGTTTTATTCAGAAGTAATGAGAAAGTGGAAGGAAAGGATAAGACCATGAGAGTAACATACTCAAGGGAGAAAACCTTCTCCAAAGGCAGAAAATCCAGCAAGAAAGCATGAAAGTCCACATCTCAAGAGGAGAGATGCTCTGACACCATGTACCCTGGCAAAACACGGGCGCACTTCCTTAGTTATGAGTTTAGTTTTATAAGATTGTCCAACCTCCTCCATAAGGAACTTTTTACCCAAGTAAGGATCCTGCTGGTAGGGTGGTTTTCAAGGGAAAATAAGGCTTGGGGATAGTTGATGGTCTTCTTTAACCTTCCTTTCCTTGCCTTTGTTTCTGCTGGAGCTTCTCTCAGTCCAGTTGTCATTGTATCTGCAGTGATGCTAGGTGATAGATTCTCTTGTCAGAGTAACTCTTCCAAACTCTCTTGTTTTTATTACATCTCAAGAATTCATTGCATGCATTTCCCTCCTCCCCCAACATTGGTGGCGGGAAAATTGCATTGGTGAAGGGTGTGTGCATTTTATGGCTAAAATCAAATTTTTATAACCTTATTTGTAACCATGGGTTTAAATAAATTATTTTCATCAAAAATAAATAGGTAAATAAATATAGCATCGTGTCACCTGCAATAAATATCACTTTATGGACTTTTAGCATCTTTTCCCCCCACAAAGAATTTATTGCCTGGTCTAGAGGTGGGGAATTTGAGGAAAGTATTCCTTACTTTACAAGGAGGATTCTTGGCAAATGTGCTCCCTGGGCCCATGTACATGGTATCCATATGGACATCTTGTCCATATTTTTCCTATTAAAATGTGTACTTTTCTATTTGGAGACACCCATGTTCTCTTGAGTGTTTCACTTCTTTCTTCCTTCTCCTCTCCCTCCTTTTCTTTAGTACTTTAGAATAAAAGCTGTTGCTTTTTTTTCCAAAGAGAGAAAGGGGGTAACATTTCTGCATTTACAATGAATTGGCTTCTGCCAACAAGCTAAAGGGATTTGAAGTGCATTCTTCCCAGAGTCTCCTAGAGGAACTCAGCTATTAAATTTATAGCTCAGTTTTATGGAACACAGGAAAAAAATCTGGTAGAGTCAACTTCACTTAAAATTTTGAGAACAGTGAACATAAATTTGTATCTTTGACTACTAAATTTGTGGTAATTTTTACAGTAATAAAAAATTGACAGAAAATAAGCCAGTATTTTATTAACAATGACAGTGAAAATAAATACTTAGTTTATTGTTAACTGTAGTTAGAGAAGTGCTTGCATGCATATACAAATTTCTAAATATTCAGCACTACTAAGTTTTGCATTCATATTTATCACAAATCCATGACAATCACAATTTCATAGAAAGACAAAATTGAAGGAAATTTGGTAGCATATGAAATTTTTTAACTTGAAATTTTTTATCTGGAAAGTCACAATTGTCTTTATCATATATGTAGAGTCAGAAAGATAGTTCATTGATCGGAACACATGTTTTTCATGCAGGAAATCCAGATTAAATCCATTTTAGGACCACATGATCTCTTTTGTACCAAGAACAACCCTTAAGTATATTACTATAATTAAACACTGAGAAATGCTGGGTGTGACACCCTGTAAACAAAACAAAATACACTATATAATTAAAAATATTTTAATATTATTCTTTGTTGATGATATTATATATATATGAAATCAAGAAAGGTATATACAAATATAAATAATTCATATGAAATTTGGCTAGCTGTAGATGTGGTCAGTCTGCAATAATCAGCTATTATTATTTTATGTACATATAACAAAAGCAGAATGTCATTTTAAATATTGTATTTGCAATTGGATTAAGAAGCAAAATATGTAGGAATGACAAAACCAGAGCATAACAGTTTTCTACATCAGAAGGTGACATATTGAAAGTAGTCAAGTATCTAATTCAAAAATTATATTGTAGATGTTATCATTCTATATAAATTGATATTTATATCATATGATTTATAATTCAAAATATGAATGTGCCATCTATTTTATATATGTAAATTTACAAGCTTATTTTGACATGTATTTAAAATATGAAGTACGAAGTAGAGTTTGGAGAGAGTATATGGTCTAAGGCACTTGTCTTGAATGCTGCTGACCCAGGTTCAATCCCCAGCACGAACTATAAAACCTATACACTGGGCAGAGTGATTCCTGAGCACTGAACCTTCAGAAGTAAGCCCTATACATGAACATATCTGGGTATAACTCAAAAACAAAAACAAACATTAACATGAAAAAAAGCAAATGAAGTATAACCCATAGTTATATCTAAGAAAATCCAGGACAAAGAAAAATAAAGCCAGGATAAAATATTAAATATAATAAGCAATATATCATCTAATGTTATAAAGTATCAATCATTTAGAAAATATGATATTAACTCCAAAAGAGAGACATGGGCCAATGGGACAAAAATCTAGAGGATTGAAAGATAGTAATTAAGTCACGTTTTCTTGCATGTGCAACTGACTTGAGTTTAATTCCTAGGAGTAATCACTGACTGAAAACTCCTGAAAACACAGGAGTAAACTAGATTCTAATTGGATAAAAATATCATAATAATAATTAAAACGTTCAAAGAGAAGTAACAATTGGAATGGTTTTCATTCTTAGTCAACAAAATAAATCACTCATCTATCATGATGTTTCCTTTTTAGTCAGTGTGGAGCATAGGAATCTCATTCAAGAGATTTTTATTATCCAGATCCACTGGCAAGGTGATTCCAGTCTCAGCCTGATGCTGTGATTACTTGTGTTAATCTCTCTTCCCTTGTTCTGATTGCATGCCTAACAAGCATCCATCTGAGTAGAAATTGGCTCTGATCTAATTCTGACTGTGTGGTTTCACCACCTCCCAAGAGAAGCATATTTCTCATTGTAAATCAATTAAAACAGCAGCATGACTTTATGTATTAATCATTTCAGCTTTTGGATACCCTCTTGAGAGATGAAAGCCTTCTCAGTTTGCCAATAAAATCAAGTTTGTGGGGGCCAAGAAGCATGGTAAATGAACTGCAGTGCTTATCTGTGAAAAGCGATAAAAATCATCAGCACTTCCCACCATTTTAAGGTGATTTCCTGAGCACACTCTTGTGTATGTGCGACTTAAAACTCCGATCTACAGTTAGTACAACTGTATAGTTATTAACACTAGTAATGTGCTTTTATTACCTGAGTAACAGACTAGAGTCTGGTTTTAAAAAGACCAGATTATCCCATTCGGTATGTGGCCTAGTAACTATTTTCTTGGAAATGCTACAAACATGTTTGTAATCATGGTGCTCAAATAAAGATATTATTTAAAAAGAAATAAAATAAAATGACCAGATGGGAAGTGTTACTTCCCATTTAAGGAAAGCACGCACCAGACGTGGTTTTTCCTTCCCTGGTGCAGTGCCTTCCTCTAAAAGAATTATTTGCCAAAAGGCCCGCTTAGCAAAGTCAATCATCTGACCCTTTGCGTGGATCACTGGCGGTAATTCCAACATGGCTGTAACATTACATTTTTCTCTCTATTTGGCCACTTTAGAAATCCAGCCTCAGCTCTCCTACAAAGAAATGTCAGTTAAAAAAAAAAAAAAAAAAACCGCCAAAAGTCCCCTTCTGGCTAGTTCCTATAACCTGGCACCAACAGCTTGTTTTTCTGAGTCTAGCTCTATGATGGTAAACAATTATTTCCGTCCCCCCTAAAATCTATTTTGCGGCTACTACATAGACATCAAAAATATCTCTGTCTCTCTCTTCCTGGTATCTTGAAAAACCTGCCTTTTGCTAAACCAAAAACATCCCCCAGTTCTGATTTCACTGACCTCCAGCAGAGTTCTTTCTCACCTGAAGAATGGTCTTTTAATATGTTAATTTAAGGCTTGTTTCCCCATTGTACTGTTCTCCTGCTCTTTGAGAACAACTTGCATACCAGAGTTTGTGCTGAAAAGTGAATTTGTCTCTCGTCCCTTGGGCGAGGGTCCCCATACAATGTGTTTTGTGTGGTCTCATTTATTTCATATTTCATATTCGTCCACTCGTGCTCATGCTTCTCTCTCCGTGAAAGGTTCCCGAACCCCACGAAGGTTCTGCTTAGCAACACTAACCCGTGTGCAGCAGGGAAGTTGATTTTCATATTGGAAATTAGATTATTTTCTTCTTTTAGTTCTGTATGTGTGCAGCATCATTTTAATTAATGTCTTCATTTATGAGACTCTGATTTTAAAAAATGTCACTTATAATCTTCCCATGTTTTATAACTATATTTTTGTGGGAGGAGTGAGGGATTCTTCACTGAGTTGATTCTCAGGGACCAAGGGTCCCACCCAGAGCTGTTGCATACAAGTCCTATGAGCAATACCTCAAGCCCCATTTATAAAATTATTCTAGTTCACAACTTGTTGTAGGTCATTTTGGGAAAATGTTAATTCTCTATTTATGTTTTTTAATTGTAATAAGGTAATACATCTATGGTTCTACCAATGTTGATAATTTGTTATAATTTGTGATTTTCAAAATTTTAAATGTAATTTGTGGAGAATGTAAAAAGGAGTGTGTTTTATTTGGAGGTTCTAATAAACCAAGTATCTGTTTCCAAAGTCTGAGCCAAAGAGAGTCACAATAAAGGTATATTGCTAGTGTCACCCCAAGTTGCACCATTCTACAGAAACCTCTTATCTTCATTTTTTGTTTGATTTGACATATACCAAGTTCTGACATTTCAAATAGACATTTAAAAATTGCACATTTTATATGCAAATTAAAAATTTGCATTTAAAATTTAAATAATTGAACAATTTAATTAAAAAGTAAAGATATACCTTGAATTTAATTAAATTAAAGTGTTCTTTTAAAAATGTGAGGTTAAGGAACCTATACAATTTATGCCTTAAATTCTTATCACATAATAATTCCTTTTCTTTGTCTATTTTAGTAAAAAAAGACTGGGTAATATTTGTTCTGCAACCACCTGTACCTTTCACAGTGACAAATCTGATTTGAATTGGTCTTTTAGTCATTTGAACTCAATACTTAAATCTGATATTTATGTAATAATTCTAAATATGTTGATAAATTTTCTCCAATTATTAAATGACTACTATCACAAACTATAATATGATATCTGATATCATAAAATAATTTTTAAATAACTTGTCTTTTAATTATAGTGAATATTACATATTTATTCAACAATTTCTTGTTGCAAAAGTTTCAAATTACATGGAGAGTCAATTGAGAATCAGATTGCATTTGTTTATTTTTAATTTTGTTTTTGTTTTTGTTTTGGGGTCACACCCGGCAGTGCTCATGGGTTACTCCTGGCTCAACACTCAGAAATTGCTCTTGGCAGGCTCGGGGGACCATATGGGAAGTCAGGATTTGAACCAATGTCTTTCTGCATGCAAGGCAAACACACTACCTCTATGTCATCTCTCTGGACCCATTTATTTTTAATTTAACATTTGTAGATAACATGTTTGTGCTTCCTCTTGGTGTTTGCAGATATATTTATGGTGTCTTCAGTTTTTCTTTTTTCCCCATTATTTTCTTTATTTAAACATCTTGATTACATAAATGATTGTGATTAGGTTTCAGTCATGTAAAGAACACCCCTTCACCAGAGCAACATTCCCACAACCAATGTCCCAAATCTCCCTCCATACCACCCCACCCCCACCTATACTCCAGACAGACCTTCCAGTTCCCTCATTCATTCACATGATTATGGTAGTTCTCTGTGTAGTTATTTCTATAGCTGCACTCACCACTCTTTGTGGTGAGCTTCATGAAGTGAGCTGGTGTTCCAGCCCTCCTCTCATTGTCTCTGAGGATTGTTACAAAAATGACTTTTATTTTTCTTGAAACCCATAGATGAGTGAGACTATTCTGCGTCTCTCTCTCTCCCTCTGACTTATTTGACTCAGCATGATAGATTCTGTTTTTCATTGTGAGTAAGATAAAATGAGTAGCCAAAGAGATAGTGCAGTGGGTAAGGTACCTCTCTTGCATACAGCCTATCTAGGTTCGATAGTCCCCAGATACCCATTATGGTCCTAAGAACACCACCAGGAGTGACCCTTGAGTTCAGGTTCAGGAGTAAACTCTAAACACCTTCTGTGTGAACTCACCACCCCTCAAAATGATGGTGAATTGAATCTTTTTAACCTCTTGGCATAGTTTCTGAACTATTTAGAACACACACACACACACACACACACACACACACACACACACACACACACACATCGGAGCAACACCTGACCATATTCAGAATTTACTCTTGGCTTTCTGCTCAGAATCACATCTGGTGGTACTCATGAAACCATATGTAATGCTGATAGGAGAACCAGAGTTGGCTCAGCAGGAGAAGTCAGTACTTAAATTCTGAAGGTATCTTTGTAATTAGCTGAGTTATTTCAAGGAAAATATTTTAAAATTCTACTTCTTTATTGAGAATTAAAAGGACTAAAATAATACAGATGGCACTGATAATTTTGAAATATATCAGTACCTGTAACTCTTTTAATGTCAAGGAGAAATGAAAATTTCAATGTTTTTGGTTCATTTTTAGTTCTCCCAAATATGTTCTAAATAGTTCAGAGTTGAAGGTCATTTTTCAATGATCATAATTTGTCAGAAAAAGTTGTTAGTGACCTTGGAAAAGACAATTTCAGAGACTAAGGTGACTTAAATGATGAGATGGAGTGATTAGAATAATGAGAATAATTCTTGAAGCAGTTGAATTAATGGTGCAGAGGGTGTTTTTTTGTTTTGTCTTGTTCTGTTTTGTCACACCCTTTGTTTCTTTGTGTGTTTATTTAATAAAGGAGAGGGTGAATGAGCTTCATTTTGTGGTTCTATATATGAACCTGTTCACATAGTTCTGTGCAAAAAAAACACTTGCTGGGTCTCAAAGGAGATAGGTTAATTCTACTTGCTAATAACACTCATTGTAACTTCAGCACCAAATATCAGTATTTGTTTTTTTTAATGGAAGGGTGAGGTTAAACTTGTTGTTTGTTTGTTTTTTTGGGCCACACCCATACCCAGTGATGCTCAGGAGTTACTCCTGGCTATGCACTCAGAAATTGCTCCTGATTTGGGGGACCATATGGGATGCAGGGGCCGGGTTTGAACCTTGGTCAGTACTAGGTTAGCACATGCAAGGCAAATGCCCTACCACTTACACCACCACTCTGGAACCCAAGGTTAAACTTTTATATTTAGCATTCAGCATTGTCTACATTACTCTTTGTAATTTTCAACTACAATGCTCCAACCCAAATTCATCATTAATGACTCTTTGACTAAATCCTAAGGGAATTTGAGATTTGTAGAAGTGAAGCAGGTGAAGATAAAGATTATTTTAAATATATTTTTAAGTTTTAATTTAATTTTATAAAAACTAAGTTATTCCTATAACAAAATATCAATTTTTCAATAACAGTATCTCATATCACAAACAAATTATTACTTTTCTATGCAGCCTCTAGTTTAAAATTGAGTTGCAAGGGCCACAGAGAGAGTTCAGCAGGTAAGAATTTGCCTTGCATGTAGTTGACTCAGGTTTGATTTCCAGAGCCAGGAATAAGCCCTAAATGTAAGAAAACAAACAAAAACAAATAAAAAAATTGAATAACATTAGGAACCAGAGTGAGCTCAGGAGTTAAGGCTTTTGCCGTACATGTGGTTCATCCAACTTTCAGCTTCAGTATCATATATAGTACCCTGAACACCACCAGGTGTGATTCCTGAACAGAGGCAGAATTAATCCCCGAGAAACACTTGGTGTTGTAAAAAATCCATAAGTAAATAATTAGAGTAGCCTTCAAAAATGTTGCTTAAACATAACTGGTTTCCTTAATTATCTTTACTGCACTTAATATCACATAGAACTCTGCTTTTCTGAGACATTTCAATTTCTAGATAAACAGGCATTTAACCTCTTTTATTTTTTTAATGTTAGCATGAATTTGCTTTAAACATAGGTTTTGTTTGATATTCATGTATAAGAGGTATGACTTTTAAAAATATCATCATTCAGCTTCGATATTTTATACTTCTTAAATACTCATGGTCATAGAATTGTATTTTAGAGGTACACGGTTAAGTAATATTCATATCTAATTATGTTCTGTTTGGTTGATTTATCATATTTTAAAACTTGAGTGATATGCATTCCAACATTATATAATATTTAGGTGTGTATCTCTGAAAATCAGCACTTACACCATTAAATTCACAATTGAAAACCTGATTTTACCTTACAATTGTTTCTATTTTCCAATCTCTTTCTCCTTCCCATATGGTAACCATTAAGTTGGCCTCATAAAACAAAAATATAACTGTAACTGAATTGGTTTTAATGTTTACAGTTTTTATTAATATTAAATTGAGCTGGCATTATCAACAGAACAAGTTGCTTGAAACTATGAATGATAATGACCAACCTGTTTTCATTGGAGAGGGAAGGAAGGCATGAGTTTTTCATATGGCATAATTTTATCTGAGTACATTTATTTCCTTAGAATCTTTTCTCATTGTAGCCAATTTTAACTGGAATTTATGTATAGGAAAAAATGAACTATATTCTTACTAAGCAAATATAATTAGAACTAATATTTCTAATAATTTTATTCCAATTTTCATTTCTATTAATCATCAGAAATTAACTATAATATTACTAATATTACTAATTATTTTTATTGTGGCTAGAAAAGTGACTTGTTTCAAAAATCTAAATTTTATTTGTAATTTTTAATTCATATATAGTACTCATTTATCGACTTGTCCAGGTTAAATAACTTTGTACATTTATAAAATTTTTACATTTGTATTCATAATTTTATCTCAATTATATTTGTCAAGTAATTTCAAATATTTTAATAAGTTTATTCTCTTAGACATTTAAGATACTTCTAATTATTTTTCTCTTGTAAACTGTACTATAAGAGAATAAAGTCTTCCAAAAATACTTTCTAAAATTTGTTTTAATTCCTAAGTATAGTTTTGCTCTAATGAATTTCTGGGTCAAAACATATTAACATTTTTAAAATTTATAAATACATATGATAATAGTTTTTCTCTTGACTAAACAATTTGCTCTACATCAGATAATAAGTGTCTTTAAATTGTATAATGTAGCATATAAGAAGTAATAATTTTTTTTTTTTTTGGTTTTTGGTTTTTGGGCCACACCCGTTTGACACTCAGGGATTACTCCTGGCTATGCACTCAGAAATCACCCCTGGCTTGGGGGGACCATATGGGACACCGGGGGATCGAACCGCGGTCCGTCTTAAGCTAGCGCTTGCAAGGCAGACACCTTACCTTTAGTGCCACCTTCCCGGCCCCAGAAGTAATAATTTTTAAAACTACATTAATGACAAAGGTATCTTGCATTAATTTTTATATAATTCATTATTGTGTGCTTTGCATCCTTTGAATAAATGATGAGCTCATACTGGGTGATGCTCAGGGGTTACCCTTGGCTATGTGCTCAGAAATCACTCCTGGCTTGGGGACCATATGGGTTGTTGGGAGATCTAACCGTGTCCGTCCTAGATGAGTGCATGCAAGGCTAACGGCCTACCTCTTGTGCCACCACTGCAGCCCCTATCTTTTATATTCGATATAAAAAGTAAATATTATTATTTATAAGGTTTTAATATTTTCTTCACTGATTTAATAAGGATTTTATATTTTTTAAAAGATCATTTGTTGACCTGTTTTTAAATTGCTGAGAGAGACTATTCTTTATAAGGTTTTAATATTTTCTTCACTGATTTAATAAGGATTTTATATTTTTTAAAAAGATCATTTGTTGACCTGTTTTTAAATTGCTGAGAGAGACTATTAAGAATGGGATGTGGGGCCAGATAGTTGGCGCAAGCAGTAAGACGTCTGCCTTGCCCATGCTAGCCTAGGACAGATCATGGTTTGATCCCCCGGGGTTCCCATATGGTACCCCAAGCCAGGAGTGATTTCTGAGCACATAGCAGGAGTCCCCTGAGCATCACCAGGTGTGCCCCATACCCCCCCAAAAGAATGGAATGTTAGGATCAGTGATACATTAAGTGGGTGTGGCCACAAAACAAACAAGATATTTGGACATTGGTTTTAATAAATGGATGTTATATAAAATCATACACAAGTGCCATACAGTACTTATTCTATGACTGAGAAAGGTTTCTATGAAATATCAAAAATGAACTGTGTGTAGCTTCTAAATTGCTGGCATTTTTTTTATTCATTGTATATAGATATTAAGGCTAGTTTTGTTCTTCAACCAATATCAAAAGAAGTTGAACTGATTGCAAACTGAGAATTGAAAAGATTTTATATTGTAATTCTTTTTTTTAAGAAACAGAAAGTTGGAATCCTGAGAGATAACTCAAAGGACTGGAGTACATGCCTTACATGTGTTAGGTTGCACATTCTAGTCTTTATTTTTCATGGCCCTCTGAATGCTCTTAAGTGTAGAGTGCTCTAAAAGCAGTTTTGTGAACTACCTGGTGTGCTCTGGCACCTCCAAATTACTTCAGGAGGTATTTGGGGATCAAATTGAGATCAAGTGTAAGCCCAACTGCAGTATTATCTTCTTTACTCCTCTCATTTGTTTTTTTAGTTCAAACTCATTTCCCTTTTATTAAAGTCCAACTCCTCTCATTTTAATTTAAAACATCTTGTGATTTTACTTTTTGTAAGCAATGTGTTTTTCTTTATTGTACATTATCTTCATTTATAAGCTTGGAAAAGACAGTAAAGGAAATGAGTTAAGTACTCATTAAGCTCATTAGTGAAAATAGGAAGAAAGTAGGCAATGGAACAGGTTAGAGATGCTTCCATTAGCAGGAGGCATAAATACTACTGATAACAGGTTAAAAGACCCTTGGGTTCATAAGTGGTAGGTTTGTATTTAAGAAATTTAAATCCTTTGTTCTTATGAAAACAGTATGGGTGCCATCTTCCCACTTACAATATTTAATTTTTAGTTCAGAAAAGGTTGAAAAGAATAGCAACAGTAGATTTCCATTGAATGTCAAGGGTTTCAGTTCCATGACTCTTGAATTAGAGACGTGACTATCTCTTGTTAGTCTTACAGCAAAGGTGAGCAACTAAAATTAGATATCAAGAAGAAAAAATTTAATTAGGATGCCCAGTGAGTAGTCAGAAGTGATTTAATATTTCTATATAGCAGGATTTTCTGTATTTTAAGATATTTTATTATTCTTAAAGTATAAGCTTATTAGGATTAGTTTTATTTTTTATGTGACTCTAAGAAAGTATATGGCATTCTTATCTTAAGATCATTAAAATAATAAGATAACATGAGAGTATTATAATTATTGTTAGGTTTACTTTTATAAGAAAACAACCAAGTTTTCTCAAATATCTTCAATGTAACAGTTTTACCAATTTGCATTATTGCCAACAACATATTTTTATTCATATTAAATAGACAAGAATAAAGGTGAACCTAAGATCTGATCATGCTCATATTTTAGAACTGTGTAAAAATCAATGTTAATTTGCATTAGTTTGTGTCTTTGAAGAACAACTTATAAAGGTTTATAAGTAAAGCAACATAAATTTAGTATCTTACAGCTTCCTTAGTCTGTGAGGTCAAGCCAGGAAATCCTCTGCTATTGATATTATGAAATTGATATCGAAGTATTAGCACTGACTTCAATTTCATCTGATGTCCAAAGACTAATGTTAATGACTATTGGCACAATTCAACCTCTAGTGTTATTATCACTTTTGGTACAACATCTAATTAGTAGCAATTCTCTTACTAATTGTTGGGCAGAATCAATGCTCAGGTGTTGTTATAACATTCCTAGGACCTTGATACATAGTATTTTTCATCAGTGGGTCATAGGATAATTGTCTGCGTCTTAAAATCAAAAGGAACGTATTTTTACTGTATTAAGTTAATTTCCAGAATTTCTACAGTTTCTAGTTGTTTTAGTTGTTTCTCTCACTCTTTTATTTTTTTTATATTTTGAGGAAATGGGGACATATGCCACATCCTGTGCCCAGAAATCAAAAGTGCCAGGATGGTGAGGGTAGAACTAAGTAAACTAAGTACTTTAACCACTGTGCTCTCCCTTCAGCTCCCCTGTTTCTAGTTTTTTAATGGGCTCATTTCATTACTCACAACGTATAATATCCCAATGAAAGAATCTAAAGTAACTAATTAAAGACCTTGTTCCTATAAAATTCTTCAAAGATACCACATAGCATAACCTAATCACATAAGTGGTAGCCCATTTTATATTACTCTAATGATAATTCTTGCCCTCACAGCATGTTGTTTTAATGTCATGTACACTTAGAGGGATTTAATTATAATCAAAAGAAAACCACTTAGTGTTTTGTCAGCCATTTCAATCAACATTTAGTGTTGTTTTAATATGTTCGAGAATTAATCCTGAAACAGAGTTTGAGAAGTAAAAATAAATCTGAATATCTATATCTAAAGATCTAAAAATAAATCTCAGGAAACAAGAATCTATTAATCATAGAAAGTCTACAATGCAACTACATCAGCATTAACTTTAGTAAAAGAGGATTTCATTTTAAATTTCTTCATTATATAAGCCCTCTTCCTTTTGTGGCATGTTAAACGTAGTATAGTACCTCTTGTAGGGAAAGTGTTCACTAAATATTACCTAAGATGGTTTATTTACAGATGAACAAAAATATGTTTTTCTTTAGGCATCACTACATGGTTTGGGCTGTTGGATGACTAGCATTTTGTTGCTGGATGATTAATATAAGCTGTACTGTACAGTAGAAAATGAGCTTTGCAAAGAACTACAAAAATGGTTTGACTTCTTGTCCTTCAAAGAATATCCAGAGAAATTGAACTGATTGCAAATTGACTAGAATTGAAAAGATTTTATGTTGAAAAAATGACTTTATTCATAGAAGTCTTATGAATCATTCCTTTGTGTTTTTTTCAAGACATTGTACTGTTGTAGCAATCACATTTATTCCAGAAAGCTCAGCTCTCATGAACTTTCATTATCTGACACTCATTTCATCAGATAGAATGAGATAGAAGCACAAAATTGTGATATCATTTGAAGGGGAACAACTGACTGGTGATTTGATGATACCTATGTTTCTTAAAAGCAGCTATGCAAAAAAGAGAAAAAAATAGTGAAAAGTTATAACTTTTCTCAACTTATATCAAATAATTCTTAGAAATTAAACTCCTGATGTTTAGAGAAATAAGAGGAAAAACATTTCTACCAATCATTGTATTTTATTCTTTGATGGTATAATGTAAATGGTATTAAATAATTTTAATGTAATAGTGTATTTGAAATATCTTAATATTAATTATTTGTTCTTAATTCTTAATTTTATTTAAAAGCTTTATTCCTTTTTTGGATGGTTTATAAGACTATGTAATTTAAGGTATGATTTATACCTTTTTTAGCATTTGAGGCAGTCACACCAGAGTGTTTAGGAATTACTCCTAGATCTCTGTTCCGAGGCCACTCTTGGTGGTGCTTGGAAACCGTATACCTTACAAAGGATAAAACCATGGTCAGCTGCCTCCAGGGCAAGAAACTTAACACTCAGATTATCTCTTGGGACCTGATTTTTTTCTAAACATATTACCACATGTGGGGGTAACTGGTTGATCTGGGGATCACTGGTTGACAGTTTTCCCGGTGTTGATGGCTGCTGCCTACACTTAGCAGTATTACCCACGTTTATGTTCATGGTTTTGTAGCAAGGAGCACCACACAAGACACCAAACAGTGACGAGAGGTTGTTTAGCGAGAGGTTGTTGAGCAGCCTCTTGTATTTTACTGAACCAGCCAAGATTCTAGCTCTCTGTTGCTTTCTTTGACACTTTTATTAGCCAGAGTTTAACATAAATTATCTGAGGGCCAGGGCTGATGTAATTAAGGGTATTTGTAGTAATTAACTTAGGATGAAAAGAAAAATAAAGTGATTATAGGTGTACAACAAAAACCACGTAAGTATTAACATTGCACTATGTCCACCATGAAAGAGGTCCATTGTTTCTTCTATACTCTTTGATTTTTCAATTCACTCCCTTGCTTAAAAATATAGTTTTATTTAGACATCATATTTTACAATATTGTTAAAAATAAAATTCCAGGTAAACAAGCTTCAAACTCAATACATCCCACCAGTATTAGTGTCCTTCCATCAAAGAATATCTCCCCCACATACACACATCCAAAATTGTAGTTTGGAACATATGTTCACAACAGTGATAATGCTTTAAAAATTATGTAAAAAAATCTTTTTTTTAAAATTGATCCACCTCACCCCCAAACAGAGCATCACCAGTGATGTTTTATTACATTCATTCTACTTTATCATTTCTCCCTCACTCCCTTTACTTGGTATTTTCAATTCTACTTTCCAGGCACAAAATTTTGTAATTGTTTGAAACCATCTTTTGTCTATATACCACAAATTAATAAGATTCTAGGTGCTTGAATATATTTTCAAATCAGTGTTTTAGAGTTTGTTGGATAGAATACTAAGAAGTGAAATCACGAAGTATATGGAAACTATATTCTTACTTTTTGAAAAGATCTCATGTTATTTTACATAAGGAACAAATCAGACAACATTAATATTAATAGTGAATGAGTTTTTTTTCTCACCATACTGCCACTGATACTGATTGTTACTGGTGTGAGATATTTTATTGTTTAGATTTATTTTTCCCTACTGTGACAATTTTGTGAATATGAATATTTTATATTATTTAGCCATATGTCCTTATTATCGTGTCTTATCTTTTCTTGTACCCATTTTTAATGGAGTTACTACTTTGTTGCTCAGGATTGTGAATGCTTTATGTATCCTGAATATATATTTTATCTTTTATCTAATATAAACAATGCAAAGAAATTCTACCATTGGGTAGGGTATCTTTTAATTTTAGACTAAATTTTTTTCTATGTAAGACATTTTTAATTCGATATAGTCCCATTTGTTTATCTTTAGTTCTGCTAATTTTCCAGTGGAGAACTTCTAGTGAAATTAAATTATCAAAAACACCTCTTTGGATCATCTACATCTATGCACTGGTCTTTCTCCTCAGACAAGTGATGTTTTCAACTATTCTCTCTTCTACCAGTCATTCTTCCCCTTTTTTCTCATTCCCCTCCTTATGAAATTCCTATAATTCAAAAGTTGCTTCTCTTACTATTACCCAATTAGACCTTTTTTTGAACTTTTTCCCTGTTACCTCTTTTTTTATTTTTGCCACCCTATCCCCTGTTCTGCCTCTTTTTGAATGGTGTCATATGCTTTTGTTTCTTCATTCTGCTACTAAAACTGGCTGCTATATTCTTAATCTTGATTAAATCTTTTTTTTTTTTTTTAGACATAATAGATGGCTCTCTGGGTTACATCTGATTCTGTGCTTGTGACCACTTCTGCCAGGCTCTAGGGAATATGGGGTTACCTAAGATTTTACTTAGGTAAGCCACATGCATGACAAGACCTTAAGTATTGTAATATCTCTCTGGCCCTATGATTGTTTTTTGTTGTTACTTTGGAGCCATAATCAGTTTTTGTTTCCAGAGATTCCTCTTATCTGTGTTCTCAGGAGTCACTCCTAGCAAACTTGGACTCTCTGAAGTACTGGAAATTGAATATTGGCATCCCATATGTAAGGCAAGCACTTTACCTGTTATACTCTCTTTTTTTTTTTTTTTTTTTTTGGCCACACCCGGTGACGCTCAGGGGTTACTCCTGGCTATGCGCTCAGAAGTTGCTCCTGGCTTAGGGGACCATATGGGACGCCGGGGGATCGAACCGCGGTCTGTCCAAGGCTAGCGCAGGCAAGGCAGGCACCTTACCTGTAGCGCCATCGCCCGGCCCCTATACTCTCTTTCTGACCCCCATCAGATAATTAAATTTTAATTAATCATTTAATGTTAATCAATCTACTTTTCTTTAGGTCTACTAAGTATTGCTAGTGATGATTTTTCTAAGCTCAAAGATTACTGAGAAGAGAACTCCTCGAATCATACTTGGACAGCACTGGAAGCTCTGATATACTTGAGGACTTGCTTGAACTTCTCTTAACAACTGAACATAGTTTTAATAGATGAATTCAGTTTTTACAATTGAATTCTTTACTTTTTCATAATTTCTGGTACTTCCTGGGTACTAAAGGTAGATCTGGGGGATAAAGATGTTCTGAGTAGTAATTTATTTTCCTATTCACAAAACAAAATTAGTGATTATGCTTCTATTGATTTCTGTAAATCACTGCTGCTTGTGACAATTTCTCTCAGGATGGGGTGGACTTAGGGCAGAGGGCAGTCTTGACCTCCAAGACCTGAGTTTCAAGCATCTGGGCTACAATGAGACTACTCAGGCCTACAGCAGTAAGCTGTGTAAGGAGAAGGAGTAGTTCTTGTTTACACTAGGTAGTAGTTAGAATATACAGTTCAGATCAAAGGCAGCAGAGTGACAAAAGCAGAAAGTCTGATGCATTTGTTCAAGGTAAACCCAGTTATGATGAGGTAGATGGAAGTTTAGGAGAAACCAATTGGGAAGAAATATGCTCAGGAAAATTTCTGTTGCACATGTGGGAAGCTTTTAGTTTCTTCTAGTCTCATGTTGAACTCTGGAGGGCCATATAGAGGCAAATAGATGGAAAATCAGAAAGATCATAGTGATGTTTAATAATGATGATGATGCTTGGGCCAGCCTCTGTCCTGCAAACAGAAGGCTTGGAGCTTTTTTTGATCAGGGGATCAGGGAATGTGAAGGTAAGGAAACAGTAGTAGCAGTGAGACTGAGGGAGGTGGTAAGTAGAAAGATGAAAACAAGTGCTCTACCCTACTTGTTTCTGAATACATTCAGTTCTGCTGTCTTATTCCAAATGTTTCTTTTTTTAGCTTTGCTTCTTTCCTTGTTTTCTCTTTATATTCCATATATAAGAGAGATCATGTAATATTAATTACAACTAATTTTATGTTGTCTCCTGATGCACAAATATTACAATATTAATTTATGTTATTTAAACTGGCAGATTTGAATGAAATAATTGGACTTACAACATACTATTAGTTGAATTACAAAAGAACATAATTAGAAAAATAAAGCCACAGGTATAGAGAAAAATTAAAGCTCATTTCTTTTAACTTTGCTTAACTTTTGCTTAGCAGTAAATTTTACCTCATTAGTTATTTGATATTACCTGAATGGAATACAAAGTATTTCAAATCAAGTGTAAAGTATCCTATGTATATAAAATGTATATTTCTTAGATGTAATGCACTCTTATTTCAATAACTTTAAATTAGGACTTAAAACATATTTTAGACATTATGTAAACATTCCATAATTTTTTGTTTTTGAAAATACATGATCAATTTTTTTCATATTTTATTTTTAAAGAAACAGTTATGCCATTTCAAGTTGAATATAAAACACTTATGGATTATGTATTTACTTTCCTTATTCTGAATAGAATACTCACATGCTATTTCTCTTATTATTACTAAAAATATTTTTACTCTTATTCTGAGATTAGATTCCCTGATGAGCTAAACTTTTCTGATTATATTTCTTCTTTAAATATGTCTCCTATATAAAATATTAAGATAAATTCAGATCTTTTGTGGTGCCAAATATATATTGCCATCACTTAAATAATATAAATTATTTTAAATTACAATCAGGGCTGGAGTAGTGGCGCAAGAGGTAGGGCATATGTCTTGTATGTGCTAACCTAGTACAGACCATGGTTCACTTCCCTGGTGTCCCATATGATCCCCCAAGCCATGAACGATTTCTGAGCGCATATCCAGGAGTAACCCCTGAGCGCCACCGTTTGTGGTCCAAAATCCAAAACACAAACAAACAAACAAACAAAAAAAAAACCACTAAAATCAGTGAGGGCCCTAAAGGCTGAGATGAAGGGCTTCCTTATTTCAGCCCTGTGCTTTTTCTTAATTGGAGAAATAAACACTACTCTCCTGTTTATAACATAGAATAATAATTTTCATGGATATCATTCAAGTATAAATTTATTAGTGAATATGTCATCTCTATCATAATTTTTATTTTTGGATACAAAGATGAACTATCTCATTCTTGCCATTAATTTCCCCATATATATAATTAGTGTTTTTCTTTGCTAATTTCCCTAATGCTGTTTCAATGTCTTATCCATATAAGAAACTCAGAGGAATAGATTTTCCTCTTCTTCACAAGATACGTATTTAAGTTAAACTATAAACTACATAGAAGTTCAATTTAAGAGTTTGTAGTTCTGTGTGGAGAAAAAAATTTTTCTTTAGTTTTCAAAAATTGTTTTAAAAATTAATATCTACAACCTTCCTGTAATATCCTATCAATTATGATTTTTGACCCTTTAGTGTTATTTACCAAAACCTTTTGTAAATTTATGCTATAATTTACCAGATAAATTGGATTAAATTCCTGCTTCAATATCTTAATTTCTTAAATGACCTTGAAAAATTAATATTTCTTCTGATACCTGCAGTGGTATAAAAAACTAACTCAGGATATTTTCTGAAGTGATTATAATTATGATTCATTATAAAGCCCACTATTATATCTTAGGAAAAGGCATTGCACACAGAAAAATATTATTTTAAATGTCTCCAGAGTCTTCATTTGTTGGTTATTATTTATAGACTTCAACAGAATTATATTTTATGTATGCTTGTAGAGTCTCTGATGTGTTTCTATCCACTAAACTTTTATCCTCCATAATAAATGTTTATTAAGCTATGGCTTTCTTGAAGAAAGGAAACAACAAAGTTATTAACTAACATGCTTGAATTTTAAATTTCCTTTCTTTTATGATCAATTTAAGATTACTTTAAGTTTAAAATGCTAAGGTTTTTAATCCTACATGTATAAGATTCAAATCCCTAAAACTTTTACACTTAAAATGTAATGAATTTGTACAAATTTAGACAATTTTATTTTTTCACATTTATGCAATTTTAATCTTAGGAAAAAATTGAACTAAATATATTGTTATAATGTGATTATGTGTGAATAATTATTTGTTCTATCACATGTAAGCTATTAAATTATTAAAATAATTCATGTGAAAAGACTAAGTTGAATGTCAGGGAAATTAGATAACTTCTCTACACTATAACTTGAAAAGATGTTGAAAATTTAATGATCATATTTTAAGATTTAAATTTTAAAAATATTTAAAGATACTACTTTTTTCAAAAGTATTTTTCATATTGTAGATACTCAAAAAATGTGTAGCTTAGGGAAAAGGACAAATATCATATGTTTAAATAAAACATACTTTAACTTCTATGTAATGAAAAATACCAATTAATTTTATACTTTTCATGTGTTTTTTCAATGGGCTAAGTTAAAAAATCCATCACTTCAAAAATAAAATACTTTATATTGAATGGTATAGTTATTTATAACACATGATTCAATTTCACAACTCATAATAAAAACTGCACATCTAGCAAAAATAAAGTCAAGATTTCTAGACAGATTTTTATATTACAACAGAACTTTCTTAATTGGAACAGAGAATTAATTTTTAAAAAGAAGAAATACAGCCATTGTCGGTGCTTAGGGGCTCCGACCCGGAGAGAGGACTCTGCACTTTCTCACAGGTACCAGGGGAGGGAGATTTGAGGGCAGGGTTAGACCTTGGTGTGGTTGTCGCCATTGTCCATGCTTAGAGACGCACTCCAAAGAAGGGACCCAGCCCATGCCACAGGTGACAAAGGAGGGCTGAAACCCAGGGGTAATACCAAATTCTCACTTACTCACTGCCATTTCTACCCCCACCCCCAACTTTCCAGACCAGTGAATCTGTATACTGTACAGGTCTAAGCAGCTCAGACCTAACACTTATTTTCTGCAGATAATCCACAGCCCATAAAACAGAACAGCAAAACAAGGAAGTAGCTTGTATTGCCTCTGCCATACTTTGACAAGCTCACTCAACTAGGAAAAATAAACTCAAAATCAAACTCTAATTACTCCTAGCACAGTAAGTTGAGCAGACCACTTTATTAAACAACCCGAAACTTCAACACTTTAAACCACCAAATGCAAAATATATGGGTAAACTAAGGAAGACACTAGCAACTGGAGATATAGAGAGAAATCCTAGCAAGTTTCCAAGTCCACCACAATGTATGAGGCTAATAGATGAGGACCTAAGAGTGGCAATAAATGTTATAGCAATAGAAATCAAGAAATCACTAGCCAGTGAGATTAAGAAATCCATAGATGGGCCGGAGAGATAGCATGGAGGTAAGGCGTTTGCCTTTCATGCAGGAGGTCATCAGTTCAAATTCCGGTGTCCCATATGGTCCCCCGTGCCTGCCAGGAGCAATTTCTGAGCATGGAGCCAGGAATAACCCCTGAGCACTGCCGGGTGTGACCCAAAAACCACAAAAAAAAAAAAAAAAAAAAAAGAAATCCATAGATGAACATTTCAACAAATTCAAGAACTACTCCAGAAGATGAGAGAATCCATAAACATGGAATTAAGGGAAATAAAAAAACATCTTAAGCCAAAATAGCAGAATCACACAGTTGGAGAATCACATAGAAGAATTTGAAAAAACTACAAACCAAAAATGACAAATAAGGAAATAAGAGGTAAGAAAATGTTCGGTATTTTTTTAAAGATTTTTTTACTTTAGTTATAAATTTTGTTCATTGATAAGCATTTATTCAGAGTCATCTTTGAGGTACTCACTGAAGACCCTTTACATGACAATGACGGATTAATTTCCTGCCTTTAATGAATGTCAACCTGGAGAAATATCTTTAATATAAACTCCAAAGAGAGGAGCCAGAATGGTAGTTTAATAGGTTGGGCTTTTGCCCTGCACACAGCTGACCTGAATTTAATCCCTGGCACCCCATATGGTACTCTATACCTGAGCACAGAGGAGGAGTAAATCTTGAGCACCTCTTGGATGTGGCCTCCAAACAAAACAAAATTAAAACAAACAAAAAATTCTAAAGAGATAATGTGATGATCCATGCTATGGTAGAATTTAAAATCTCCAGGAACTTTGGGAAAATTTTCAGCCACTTTCACTTCAATAGATACTGTGCAAATGTGAAAAGCAATGATCAGACACAGATGAGCAAAGATGAGGGGTGCAGAATGAGAAGCAAACAGGACAAATCCAGTATTAATAGAGACCATGAGGAATCTCCTGTAGTTGCAGCCAACAAAGGAGCGCAATGAAGACTCAATGACCAAAGCTGGAAATGACTTTACAGGGAGACAATGAAAAAACGAGAACATTTTAGGTAGGACTGCTACACTGAAAACAGCAAAAAGGCAGGAGAAACACTGGAAATCAGCTCAAATGCAAAGATCAGTTTTAGAACTTGTGGAACTGACAAGTCTTAGTGGCAAGGACAAACAAAAGACAAAGGTGTGAGGAAGCTGGAGGCAAGTCCATCATTGGAAAGGAACCAAGAAACCTCATTGGTTTGTTCTATAAGCTAAGGTTATAAATAATGTTTAATGTTTTAAAAATAATGGCTAATAGTAAATAATTTTGCCAATTGATATAATCAATCATTAAAACAATCAGAATATTAATAAGTAATAAAATATTTATGGTGATAATTAGTTATTGGCTGATAATTTTTAAATTAAAACCACCCATTAGGAGTTTAGGACCAGAAACTATTTGACTTAATAACAGGAAGCCATGCATGAGCACTAATAGGTGATTTTAACAGAGTTCTGTGAGCACAGGCTCCAGGCAGCAATTGAGAAGAAATTGAGTTTTTTGTTTGCTTAAAAGATAGTTCAGTAATAGGGAAATATTTAAAAGAAATAATTTTACCAGGCCTGGCCCTGAAAACCAGTCTGGCGTGGGGGGATCTCAGTCCCCTGGACTAACTGGTCAGCCAGGGGGCCTTTGGCTAGCTGTCCTGCCCAGAGCTCCCAACATACCAGTGGAAGACACCCAGAAGTCCTGGCATGTGGAGTCTTCTGAGGGCATCCCCTGCCTCTGTAGTTTGTGTATGCATAGGGGAGAGGTTTCTCTCCCCCATGCTCCCCCAGGATCCGATTTACCAGGCCCACCCTGAAGACCAGTCTGGCGTGAGGGGATCTCAGTGCCCTGGACTAAGTAGTCAGCCCAAGGGGCCTATGGCTAGCTGTCCTGCCCAGAGCCTTCATATATTTTAATATATTCTATTTAAGGAACCATGATTTTAATGTTATTGATGGTAGAGCTTTAGGCATATAATATCTCTAGACCAATCCTACCACGTGTCGCCTTTCCTCCTCTGTGTTTCTTTACCTCATCTCCATACCCATGCCCTCACAACTGTCACCTTGACAGGCACAGTACAATGTTCAGTGGGTAGAGCTTAGATATCATATTTTCAGTTTTGATGAGTAGCTATATTATTCTCCCAAATCACCAGAATAACCAATTTTCTGAACCCCCAGATCCCTATTACTTTTCTTTCTCTTCTTCTCCTTGATTTATTTCCTTCTTTATCTTTTCTTCATAAACTGGAGGTCAAGCATAATCTAGGCATCTCTACTTTTATTACATTATGTTTCTTCATCCGTTTATCTTGCATACCACAGATAAATGAGGATATTCTGTGTTTCTTTGTTTTCCTGACTTACTTAACACATAACTTCCAGCTCCAAACAGCTTGCAGCAAATTATATTATTTCATTGTTCCTTGAAGATGCATATCAACAACATGTTTTGATATGGTATAATATATCACATGTTAGAGGGAGAATAAAATAGAAGTTCAATAAAATATTTAAAATAAAATAATCTCACAATTAGAACATCTAATAATAATATTACAAAGGACATGCAAAGGAAGTATGAGTCTGTGACATTTTAACTATATATGAGATCACAGAGAAATGCCAGGAGTGATTTCTGAGTGCAAAACTAGAAGTCACACCAGAGCATGACACTGTGTGGCCCCAAAACACAGCAAAATCAAATAAAAATAAAGTAAAATAATATTGATAGAACTTAAAAATAAAGATAGACAAATTCAAAATGGTAGTTGACTATTTTTACACTTGTCTCAGCAATACTCTACTTGACATTTATGAATCTCTCTTATGATAGCAAATTTAGTAAGTGTATTTGAACAATCGATTTGAATAATAGAGTTGCCAACTTAAGTAACTGGTATCTATGGAATACTCCAACAAACGACAGCATAATAACCTTTATGAGAAAGATTAAAGAGAAAAAAGTAAATTCGGGATTGTGCTTTATGTGTAAAGAGAAATCCCTATGAGTGAGAGTGTGATATGACAAAATTTGGCCACCATAGGGAGACCAAAAGGAGACTACATTTTATAAGCAGAATGTTGCATATCATAGAAACAAATGTAAAATTGGGCTGTGTGTGTGTATGTGTGTGTGTGTCTGTTATGTCAGAGATCAAGCCAGAATGTCACACATTAGACAGTGCTCTACTGCTGACTTTTATCAATGTCCCTTCCTGTCCTGTTTAAAAATACTATTATCTGAACCTATTCTCCAATTATCTTTACAATAGCAAATAACTTCTATATTAATCTAATTCTATGTTAATGTAATTCTCTTTCAAATACTGTGGGTCCAAGCAGAACAATTTCATGATTACAACCGTATATTTAATATTAACTTCTTATTTTTCCTGTATTAAAATTTAAGTTATTTCTATTAACATTTTAAAAATAGAAGTAAAACTTGCAATGTACTATCTCTGTTTTAAATAACCTTCATTCCCTATACTTTTATTTATCTATTATTTTCTTTGGTTTGGGGTAATATCTGGCAGTGTGCAGAGGCAATTTTTGATTCTAACTTCATGAGTCACCTCTGGCTGTGCAAAGAGAACCTGATTCCTGTAGTTACCAATTGCTAAGCCTTTTTGGTCTCATACTATTTGGCTTGAAATTTGACCATCATTCACTTTCATCTTTATAAATTACTGCAGTGATATGGTAAATTGTGGGGATTTGTTTATATGAACTATTGGTGTAATCCAAATGGAGATACAAACAGTATTTTGTGGAACATGTTAAAAACATAGCAACATTTTTTTTACTAACTTCATTCACCTCTCTCACTTTCTACCTCCAAGTTTGTAAACACAGTAAAAAGCTAAAAACCCCATAAATATAAAGGTGCCCTTTATATTTCTTCTGAAAATCCTTGCCTCTATCTCTTTGACAACAAATCTATCATATTAGATTTCCTTGACATCTTAATGTCCATTTTATCCTGGTCATCTACACAGCTTTGCTAGTGTTTTATTTTTAACTTTGGGGCTTTTGTAGTTCATCTATTTCTGATTATTTAAGTGTCATTCATATTATAACAATCATGATAATTTATAATCAGTGTAATCCTTATTTTCTAAATATTTTATGCATTTATAACTTATTTTAGTTTATCTTTGTCTACCTTTCTCCAATTTTCTTTTCTTGTCATTAAAATTTGCCAAACAGAACAGAAATGTGCCTGCTAATGATTTTGTTCATTTTGGCTAATTGAAATATTATTATGTCCCATGTAAGTAACTGAATATCTATTTTATATTCAAATTTTAATATTTATTTTAAATATCCATCCTGTACCAGATAAAATTATATTTTCTTATTGTTGCCACCAACCATGGCTCATAAATATTCTTATTTTATCATTCACAACACTTTTTCAAACCTATTATTTTTATTTTGGTTCTTCTCTTTTTGATTTCTATCTGGCATCACAGATACTGTTTAAAATACGAATGACTTGAGTTTAATATATTCATGAATTATTATTGCTACTTGAATGAATAAAAGACTACAACATTTTAGGCATTCTTATTCCTAATTTTTCTTCGACAATATTTAATATAATAACTCTAGAGAAATTGAAAATAGAAAATTACTTTTAAAAAGGAAGCTGATACCAAAGTCCTAATTTGATTCAGACAAAAATATTAAGTGTTTGTACATTGACAAACACACAAATATAGCAAGTAATTAAAGGTTAACTAATAAATATAATGAAAATAAAAGTAATAATAAGATTAAAATAATAAAAGTGCTGTTGAGGGTCAGGTAGAGCAGGAAGGGTACCTGTATTACAGACAGGGGCTTCTCTGCACTCCATTAGTTTCCTAAGTCCCATGAATTATTTGAGTGCAGATCCAGGAATAACCTTGAGAACTTCTGGGTGTCCCAAACAAAAAAAATAAAAAATCAAACAAACTAAAAAAATTGATGCTGAAATGACTGAATAGTAGCAGTACACATACAGTTAATCATATTATTTTAAAAAATAACTTCAAGTAGTGATTGTTGACTGCTCTGTCATCAACATAATATAACCTCTAGGCCAGATGCTGAGAATCTTTCTCTGGAGTTTGAGACAGATGGCCTCAGTTCTGCTCTGCTACATGCCTGAGTTAGTGTCACAGTTTGCAGATCAAATGTAGCAGTTCTACATTTTCAACATACCGTGAGAAAATGTGATGTCAGTTTTTGGTCAGATCTTGTTCAGTCATATACAATTTAAAATATTAAGTGACAAGTCAAGAAACTTTGCATTTTGCCAAGTTCCTAGAGTGATAGCATGAGTAAGGTCAATATGTTCATTTAAATTCTCAAATGTTATTTGAAAGGAACTGTGAAGATACTATTTTTTTTATAGTTCTGAATTAATGTAATATTTTAAACATTCAGGATCATATAAAGCTATAGAGTAAAGTTTGGTTAAAATTTGATAGAGTATGGGGCCGGTGAGGTGGCGCTAGAGGTAAGGTGTCTGCCTTGCAAGCACTCGCCAAGGAAGGACTGCGGTTCGATCCCCCAGTATCCCATATGGTCCCCTCAAGCCAGGGACAATTTCTGAGCGCTTAGCCAGGAGAAACCCCTGAGCATCAAACGGGGGTGGTCCCCCCAAAAATTTGATAGAGTAGTATTATAACTTAAAAAAGAAAGAAATGCAATATCCAGAGACAATAAAATTAAGGGTTAGGAGGTTCAGCCCAGGGTGGGAAGCTCAAAACAAAGAGTGGTGAGAGCAGTTCGAGTAGAGAAGGGTTTATTAGGACAATGACAGTTTGAACTGATCAATTAGGCACCCTCCATTATCAATAGTGCAGGCCACAATAGAGAGAGGGTGGTGGGGTATAGAAACAATGCAAGTAGATGAATTACAATGAAAACAAACACTTAAATTCAGACAGCAGAACTAACCAAAGGAGTAAACCATTGGATCGAAAGGGCAGAAATCTTCCAGTAGATGACACTAGAGAAATAGTAACACTTTGGTAGTGGGCATTGTAACACTGAAAAATATTTTTCCCTAAAATACAAATAAATGAAGTTTATAACATTTTAATAATAATAAAAAGAGAAATACAAACTATTCTATCTTTATTCCTACTACAGCATCAACTTATAATTAATGATAAAAGAGAAAATCCAAAGAGAGCTCTTTGGATTAAAGGGTCACATAATGACATCATATGATTTTACTTTTTAGAAGATCCTTGTTTTAAGTAGTTATTTGTCTTATGAACTAAAATGAACCAATGCTCAAAATATTGATTTGTATGAAATACTTTCCTAAGATATGACTCATTCCTTTACACCAAGGATCTTAGAGGACATTCAAATTAGACATTTGTTTATGAAGCCTACTTCTTATGACACTAAATTTCAAAATGATAACTCTAAGACAAATACATATTATCATTAATACATAAAAATGTTACGTAGTCTAGAGCAATAGGAGACTATTACTTTATTTGAGAACAACTGCTAATAGCAATATAACACTTTTTACATTAAGCTGCAAATGTCTTATCTAATAATACATAAAAATATTTCTGTTAAGTATCAACTTATCTTTTGCTGTATCAAGTAGAAAAAAATTAATTTTTAAGTTTCACGAGTTCCCTTGAGACATTTCTTTGCAAACTTAAATAAGTCATGTTACTGTAGCTATGTAAATGGTGTTACTTTCTTCTGTTCTTTCTACAGCTAAGGTTACTAAAAATATGTAGTGCCTGACCATGGAGAATTAAATCTGATAGCATATGCTGGTGGAGCCAGGAATTAATAAAACAGACACACTATATCATGTGTTGAGAGACAAGAGTAGTTTAATTATTTAGTTATGCTATTTCAACCTTCACAGTTGACTTTTCATGTCTAATGTATTAAAGAGGCCATGCCAAAGATAAGAATTCATTTTTTATTGGACTTTTTAAATTATTCTTGTAGTTCCACTGGTAACTTGTTTAAAGAAGATATATAGATGACATATATATATAGATGACATAGATATATAGATGACATGATCACAACTAATTGAATTAGTTATATCAGTTGAAAGTCTAGACCAGTGATTCTCCAATATGGTTTCATATTAAATGCATCCAAATATTAGATTCAGGCCGGGTGAATTTTGTACCCCTCAATTCTGACTTGTTGGTCTGCAACATGGCCTTATCTTTCTGATTCTAATCTACAATTAGAATTGAGAACTATTAATCTAGTCAGGTAACATATTAGAAAGCAATAAAGATTTTGGCAAATCAGTATAGATCCAGTTTAACTCAAACCATAAGTATGATATATAAGGTCAATAAAACATAATGAGCTTCTGAAATAGGTTGTTGAGAAAATAAAATAAAATTATTCATGTGAAAATGGTGATATATAATAGATGTTAATAAATATTACTTCCTATTCTCTCTGAACCCTGGTACTTTCAAAAATAAGAAATCAATTATAAATGCCACTATTTAATGTCTATGTGGTGTTTTTGTTTTTCCATTTTATATTTGGCCTTGAAAACACTGAGTATTATTAGGATAAAGATGTTAAGTACATATATTATTATTTTACATTTTCCCGACCCCAATATTTGATTTTCTGCTTCTTTTATATTTATAAATGTCTCCAGTTGAGTATATCTTCTGTGAAGCCTCCCAACCATGGGAGCAACAAACTAGAATTCTCTTGTATTACACTGTCATGATATTGGGAATGAATCTATGAAATATTCTGCTGCATCCCTCATAGCACAAAGTGACCACATTTTACTTTTTGCATGATGACTAGATTTAGGCATTCTTAAATGTTAAAAAGCTAGTTTAAGATACTACTATTAATATCTCTGCTGAAGTGGTGGAGCAAATGGTAAGGCTTTGCATGCTAACCTAGGATGGACCACAGTTTGATCCCCAATCCCATATGGTCCCCCCAAGCCAGGAGCCATTCTGAGCACATAGCCTGAAGTAACTCCGGAGCGTCACTGGATGTGGCCCTCAAAAAAGAAAGAAAAGATAAAAAGAAAGGAAAGAAAGAAAAGAAAGAAAGAAAGAAAGAAAGAAAGAAAGAAAGAAAGAAAGAAAGAAAGAAAGAAAGAAAGAAAGAAAGAAAGAAAAAGAAAGAAAGAGAAAGAAAGAAAGAAAGAAGAAAGAAAGAAGAGAGAAAGAAGAGAGAAAGATTGAAAAAAGAAAAGAAAATATATAGCCATCAACTAGATGTTTTCAAATTATAACAAAGTTTAAGAGCATATTAAATGCTTTGAATATTGTTTTATTATTGCCTTTTCTTCCATATGTGATCTCTGTTTAATGACAGTCACCATGATAGATATTAGAGACACAGAAACAAACTAGATTGTTATATTGAGTAAGTTAAGAAGTTGACATTACTGTTAATTTACTAGTAGCAAGAATTTAAGAATAGATTATAAAGTATAAGAGAAAGTGCTTATGATATCTGTATTTTAAATCTTTAGGAAAATCCCACCTTTTCATGAATTTTAGTTATTTTTTATCTAATTTTTACTCTCCAATCCCTATTTTTAAATATAAATTTGCTTTAGAATAAAATCCTATAAGATATTAGGAGATAAAAAGCTTTAATGTGTACAATAAAACTATGTTTAGTAATTGTATTGGATAATGAGCAGAAGTACAAAGATGGGGAAGTAAAAGAAGTAATCTGAATATAGCATGACTCCAAAGCTCATTGAGCAAGGAATTACTTCTACTTCACTGAAAACTAGCCAACTGTACCTTAAGTTAATATCTAAGTGAAGCAAGGAGGATGTGACTGACAACTTGCTATGTGCTTTAAACACAGACAAGCAAAATATGCATAATTCAAGCCACAAGTTGCATTATTAAATTATTTAAATTAAATTATTTAAAAGTTAATAATAAATATTTCAAAATTACGTCCAAAATAAATTAATAAATATTTTGCACATTCTTAACAAAGTATATATCATAATGTAATATAATTTTATCTATTTTGTTTTGGGTTTGCATCTGATTTTCTATAGAACCACTCATGGTGGTGTTCAGGAGACCATAGATAGAGTTGCAGATATAATCAGGGTTCCTCATGTTCCAAGAAAGGGCTTTAGTCTTACTAATAAAATACTAATGATAATAATCAAGTGTGATTTTTTTCTCCAAACTCAAGGCATTAGTATATTTTTTAAAAGAATTGTTGAAGTTCAATTTAAAGTTGAATAAATTATTCAACTGAGAACTTTTGAGTATTGAACATACAACTCTCCCAGATGAAATTAGGTTTTGTAAATAAGGTGATAGTTGAAATATATATTAGAAAGTAAATACACAAAACCTTTTCACACCAGTCCTTTATTCCCCTTTCTTGTGGTTGTTGTTCCATTGTTTTTTGTTGTTGTTGCTGCTGCTGTTGTAATTTTTTGTGGTTGCTCGTTTTTTTTTTGTTTTGTTTTTTTGTTATGTTTGTTTCTTGTAAAGTTGTACCAGCCAGTACTTTACATATCTTAAGTTATCTATTCTTTTTCAAATGAGTGGT
The DNA here is from genome assembly GCF_024139225.1 of Suncus etruscus. Classification (NCBI taxonomy): domain Eukaryota; kingdom Metazoa; phylum Chordata; class Mammalia; order Eulipotyphla; family Soricidae; genus Suncus; species Suncus etruscus. Next base: position 43,924,498 of record NC_064849.1, on the reverse strand, counting down.
TGGAAAATATTCTCTCCCAGAATCAGATTTTGATGCAGTCAGCCAAAGGTTTTTGTTGTTATACAAATTTCTTTTGCCTTCTCCACTAATGAGAATTGGATATCCTTTTTCTACAGAGATGGAAATGTCCAGCACACTTAAACATGGATATTTCTCTTGTAATTATAAATGCCTGTTATGCGTCTGGATTCTCCAGAGAGCTAGTAGGTTTAGAGGGTTAGAGGTTCTTCAAAGTACTAGTAGGGCTAAAAGATATTCCAGCCCCCTAGAACTATTTTGAAATTAGTGAAGCTTGCTTACCTATACCAGCCTAAAGGTTTAATACTCAGAGCTTAACCTGGTGATATACTTATGCCTGGGAACACATAGTGGTTCTAGGTGACAGATATGCAGTGCTTAGAATTGCCAGAATCTCATACATAATGGAATGGACTTGCCCTTTAAATGTTTCATACACATAGTAACATCTACTAGAATGTTAGAAATAGTTCCCATGTTTGCTATTTCTTAGAAATGACAAGCTCTCAATAATCATTTGCCAAAGAAATATATTTTTTAGTTGTACATTTTGGACTCTTTAGGAATAAATAATGACACCAAAATGTCTCTTCTGACTAACTTGCAGAATTGCTATGCCATTAATTAAAATACTAAATTCTGGGCCTCATAGGCCACTTGCCTTGAAAGTGTCCCCAAAGCACTGTCAGGAGTGGTTGTTGAGCACTACCAGATGTGGCCCCAAATACAAAATAATGATGATGATGGTGATGATGATAACAAAATTAAAAATAAAATACTAAATCTAAGGACAAACAGTATAGGGAAGAACAAGGAGGTTGTTTATGTACTCAGGTTTGGAGAAGATATAACTCTAGGGAGAGACCAAATAATATCACCAAAAAGAAGTCGATATAATTGACAAAAAGAAGTCAATTTGCATTTGGCCTAGAGTTCACAAGGGAAATCTGAGATGGAAATATGAATTTGTTACTTTACCTAGAGTCAGAATATTTGAGTCTCCTTAAAATTTATTGTTGAAGTAGTAAACATTAAAATAATGATAACTAGGAAGAGGGAAGTTTGGCAGGTACCTAAATATAAATGGTGGATTGCTCTTGGATAAATAAAGAAAGAAGCTCCATCGAGAACCTTGACCCTTTCTACCATATAAGAAAAGAAGATTCTACGTATGTATCAGGAAGAGGACCTTCACTATTCGAAATTAAATATCAATATACAAGACTGTTGGGATAATTGTTTGATCTTATAATTTCAGAACATTGATTTTTGTGTTGTTTTGATTTGATTTTTTAGAAGGGGTCACCAGACAATACTAGGAGGTTACACCTGTCTCTGCACTCCTGTTGAAGCCTGGGGTAACATAGGATGCTGAAAAATGATCCAGTGTCAGCCTCTTGCAAAGCAAGCACCCTACCCACTCTACTGTTGCTGCAGCCCTCTAACTTCTAGAATATTGGTTAACAAACTCCTGCCATTTATATAAGTTGATTTAAACCAGAACACAGATAATATAATCTTTGACTTGAGAAGATCAAGAACCTTGGGAATGAAAGTTATTTACTGCAAATTTAAATAATGTAAAGAGCACATATTTGAGAGGGAGAGAGTTAAAGAGAGGTAGAGGAGAGAGGGAGGAAGGGATGCTCACACAAATTCATTAAAATGCATGCTATTAATAGCTAGAATAGTTAAATTTTACTTTTTACAGTCTGGGACAAAACATAATTGGCATTGCCAAGGAATTCTGATCAGCAGGCTGGAAGAAAACACCCAGGCATTCAAGGACAGTTCACACAAGGACAAATTAGATCATCCTAGAAATGCCACCTAGTATTAAATGGGGAAAATTTAGATAAAACATACTAGGGATAAAGCACAACACAAGAATACTAGATACAAAATGAATGAAAGAAAGTATATTATATGAAATGCTTCAGTATATTCCGTCAATTGAATGTATAGACTGTCAATTTGCATGTTTTTACAAAAATATGTAGGAGGGTTAAAATATACCACCTCTTACAATTTTATGCCTTTGATTAAAGGTTAACTATATGAGAGTAGCCTAAAGGCATGATGGAATTTACCTTTAAAACAGATACTTATATTTAGGGTGCCGCTCCATTAAATGTGTCTCCTAAAAAACTTAATCCCTCCCTAATTTTCACTAGGTATGAAAACTTAAGCTTTGTTTTCCCTGATAATCTTCCTAACAGACCTTCCCCTTCTTTTTAGTATCTGCTTCAGCAAATGTTATTAAAATATGATTTCTTGAGCATATGAGTCACTTATTTTCTCTGTATATATTGAATATACATTAATAATAAACATTATTTTATATGTATATTAGATATATACATTATCTATACTATATATACATAATTAAATATACATGTATGCAACAGCTCCAGGAACCAAACTCCCTCTAAGACATTTTTAATACTGCTCAGATACCAATATGCGCTGTTTTGATATGACATTCTGACAATGAGAAAATGTCAAAAACTAGGTCTAGGAGCAGGTTGTCTTACCTCACTACGTAACAATAAGATGAAAACAGATGGCACGTCATCCTTTGATCTGCAAAAGCCAAGATCGCTAACTTCAGAAGACTGACTGTGACAACCATAACTGGGCAAATTTATCCTGGGACCAATGAACGAGACCCTAGTCTAGGCTTAGGCCTACGACCTGTACAACAACCAAGAACTCTAATCCCAGAGGTCTGGCTGAGACAACTGCAACTGAGCAGAACTTCTGGAAACATAATAAAAGACTCTATCCTAGGCTTCATACTAAGATTTATGCAAAAACCAAGACTGACTAAAATTACAGAGTAGGAACAGAACTTCTAGAAATGTAAAGAAAGACTTCACTCTAGTCTCCATCCTATGACCTGTGCAAATACCTAGATCTCTAGTTACTGAGGCCTGATTTTATCATCCACGACTAAGCGGAAAGTTTCCAGACAGCACATAAAGACCTAGGGAAGAGAAAAAGAGCATATACGGTGCATATAGTTATTCCCATGACAGTATGCTTCAAGGGCGGAGAAACCCTTTATCTCTTAGGCCAAGGAAATTCTCTTTCTAATCTCCCCAATATTTACTGTGCCTATGCAAAAAAATAGCACAATTATTTTTTTTGTTATTATTGTTGTTGTTTTTTTTCTTTTCTTTTCTTTTCTTGTGTGCTTTGTTTTGGTTTTATTTCAGGACTGTGGTTATTGTTTGGTTGTTGTCTTTATTACTGTAGTGCTTTTCGGGTTCTTTTGTTTAATTTTTTTGTATGACTTTTATGTTTTTCTTCCTTTTTCCTTTCTTCTCTTAAATTGGTATTTATAGCCTCTTCCCATTTCTTTCTTGTTTGACTTTACCCCTTCCCCCTTTTTTTCTCTTTATTTTTTCTTCCCTCCAAACAGAACCATATAATTTGAACCATCTTATTCTGCCTCACAAAGTGAGGGGAAAATAATGGAGAGTTCCAAGACCAAACAGGTGTATGAACATTGAGTAGAAAAAAAAACAAACAACAACACCAAATTCAAAGCCAATGACAACAGACACAAAACCCAATCTACAACAAGCTAGACACAGAGGGGACCACTTATACTAGCAGCCTGGGGGTTAAAGGAGGGGAATATGGGATGCATGCTGGGAACAAGGGTGGAGGGAGGACAACACTGGTGATGAGAATGTCTCTGATTCAATATGTCACTATGTAGCTAAAATATTACTGTAAAAGATTTGTAATCTACTTTGGTCAAAATAAAAATTATTTTAATTAAAAAAGAATATATCTTTATTTATTAAATAATAATTCAAAAAAAAAGATGACAATAAATTCCAACCAGGCTAACTTAACATAGACCTTGAAAAGTGTGTCTGAAAAAATCCAGAGATGTACTACTGAAGCTTTGGAAAATTGGAAAGTAAAAGGTTTTGAAAATAGAAAAAATTATATTCAGGTTTTAAATATATTTTGTAGAACTTAGCCTTGTACTTTTTCTCCAAGGCGAAGGAGTTTCTTTCTCTTCTACTTTCCAATAAATTTTTACATTATAAAAATATATGCATATGTATTAAACATACACATTAGTAGGAAACTTTGTGGAGGGGTGGTGGAGGGAGGTAAGCTATGTTCAGGAATTATTTCTGTCTCTGGTCAGAAATCATGCCTGCTAGAGCTAGGAGAACATATGCATTGCTGGGGATTTAACCAGTGCTGGCCTCATGCAAGGCAAGTAGGTTATCCCCTATATCATCTCTCAAACCCATTAATAAAATATCTTAATTTTCCTTTTATTCTGTTTATTTGCATCTATTTTTACATTTTTGCCCAATCTCCAAATAACCTACTACAATGAGTTACCAGATAATTTCAGTTAAAGAAAAGATTTATTCAATGCATCGAGAATGCAGAAACTGTATACCTGTAGTTTGTTATACCTAATAGAATTACAAAGTTTTCATAGGATAGATAATATTTGTTTAAGGATTTCAGGAAAAGAATGGGTTTAGACAGTAATAAAGAAAGCTTTTTAACATAAAGAGAATATTTTAATTATTAATTTTAATTATTATTAATTAAACACTATTTTAATTATTGCTACAAAAGAGATAAAACAGCATTAATATTTGTTTTAAGAATGATCTAAATTATGAGATGTGACAGAAGATGGAGGATGAAGTATAAGGAAGAAACTACTATAAAATAGGGAATCATAGAGACAAAATTGTCTTACAAGTTTTCTTGAAGAACATCATAATAGATTGAATTCAGCTGACTTCTGAATGGGTCCTCGTGAAAACTGTAAAATTTGAACACATCCCCCAACATTTGTTTTACAAATTGAACAGATATTTTTTTGTGTGTGTATTCTCTGATCTCATGATGCTCTATGTAGAAAATTTATGCCTTATGCCAATTTAACACTGATTCTGTCCCCTGCTGTTTCTCTCCCATGCTGGTCTGTCCCTTTCTGGTCTCTTGCTCTATCTGTAAACTATCTCCTGCTGCAAGTGTCAAAAGCTTTGCTCTTTTAGCTTTTTGTTATTTTTTTCTCCAGCTATGCATGTGGGTGAGAACTACTGTTATTCTGCCAATTGCCCAAGGGCTCAAGGCATAAGAGGAATCAAAATGAAAGTTACTAGTCCAATACTTCTTATCTACCAGTTATCTCACCTAAACTATTTCATTATTTCATTGATAGCTAGACCTCTGACAAGTAATATTTAAACTAACCAGTTGGTTTAACTTAGTAATTGAATTACTTAGCAAGACTCCTCATTCTATATTTCCACTGTAACAATATAAAGGAAGTTAAGGTTCTGATTAGAAATGACTTGTGGAGAATAAGGAAGGATTTAGTGATTTTTTTGTCTTATTGTGAGAAAGTAATATCATTGAGTTCTTTTTTTTTTTTTTCAGGCTACACCCATTTGATGCTCAGGGGTTATTCCTGGCTAAGTGCTCAGAAATTGCCCCTGGATTGGGGGAACCATATGGGATGCCGGGAATCGAACCACCGACCTTCCTTGGCTATTGCAAGGCAGACACCTTACCTCTAGCACCACCTCACCAGCCCCTATCATTGAGTTCTTATTGATTATTATTAAAAGTGGGAATATGCATGTATGGATGCTTTAAAGTCCTGAGCAGAGTAGTGATTTTTATTATTTCTAAATAGAAAATGACTCTTAAATGCTGTGTGTACATGTGTTTGTATGTATGGTCTTTGACATAAAAATAATATATACTTTACAAAATGTATCTTATATTTAGTTTTATAGCAATGTATTTTATAATTTGAAGTATGTTGGTTTTAAAGAGCATCTAAGCATTGACGAATACCTATTTTTGGCAAACATATTAAAGTACCTACTCTACTATTTTGTTTGTTTATTTTTATGCCACACCCAGTAATGCTCATGGCTCTGCACTCAGAAATTAGTTCTGACAGGCTCTGGGATACATATAGGATGCCCAGGATTGAAACTGGATTAGCTATGTACAAAACAAATGCCATGCCCACTGTGCTACTGCTTTAACCCTTCTATGTATTTTTTAAATTTGATTTTTGCATCACACTGGCAATGCTTAGGGCTTACTTTGATATCAGTGCTTAGGGGAATCATATGGGGTGCTGAGGATCCAGATCAGGTTATCTGCATGCAGAGAAAGCATTTTGCCTGCTGACTCAAGTAAAGAAATTATTTTTTTAAAAAAGAAAGCTTGCTTGCTTTCTTTCTTTCTTTCTTCTTTCTTTCTTTCTCTTTCTTTCTTTCTTTCTTCTTTTTTTTTCTTCTTTCTTTCTTTCTTTCTTCTTTCTTTCTTTCTTCTTTCTCTTTTTCTTCTTCTTTCTTTCTTCTCTTTCTTTCTTTTTTCTTTCTTTCTTTCTTTCTTTCTCTCTTCTCTCTCTCTCTCTCTCTCTCTCTCTCTCTCTCTCTCTCTCTTCTCTTTCTTTCTTTCTTTCTTTCTTTCTTTTCTTTCTTTCTTCTTTCTTTCTTTCTTTCTTTCTCTTTTCTTTTCTTTCTTTCTTTTCTTTCTTTCTTTCTTCATTTCTTTTCTTCTTTCTTTCTTTCTTTCTTTCTTTCTTTCTTTCTTTCTTTTGTTTCTTTCTTTCTTTCTTTTGGTTCACACCTGTGATGCTCAGGGTTACTCCTGGCTATGCACTCAGAAATCGCTCCTGGTTGGAGGACCAAATGGGATGCCAGTGGATTGAACTGCTGTCCATCCCAGATCAGTTCCTTGCAAGCAAATGCCCTACCACTGCACCACTTCTCTGCCCCCCCAAAAAGCTTTTAAAGGTTAATTGAAATATTATAAGTTATAATTTATTGAGCAATTACAGTATTCTGAGTATTGTATTGAGGACTTGTATTTCTTTATTATTTTAATTATCTTTATTTAAACACCGTGATTACAAATATGATTGTAATTGTATGATAACAGTCATGAAAAAAACACCCCCCTTCACCAGTGCAAGATTCCCATCACCGATTTCCCAAATCTCCCTCCTCCCTACCCCACCCACACCTGTACTCAAGACAGGCTTTCTATTCCCTCATTCATTCACATTGTTATGATAGTTTTCAGTGTAGTTATTTCTCTAACTGCACTCATCACTCTATGAGGTGAGCTTCATGTCATAAGCTGCACCTACATGGGAAGATAGGGGGAAATAAGGGTTGGGACTGAGGCAGTAAAAGATTAGAAATGAGCTTTGTAGCAGTATCAAGGTCACAATACAAGATGGATATTATTCATATATAAACTATATGCATACTATCAATAGGAGACCAAGGAGAAAAAATTTCCAGTGACTGTCCTAACATAAACCAGTGCTTAGAACAACCCACTCTCCTCCCAAAGAGCATTCTATTACTGTAGGGAAGAGGTAGGGGGGAAAGCCTGATGACCCCTATAGAGCCCACCTGGACCGGCACCCAGTGGAAGGCCTGGAGTCCAGGGGGAAAAGAGAGGGATGGATGGGAGCCTGCCAAGCATCCCAGCACTTCCCAGGCTAGAGAGAAGGCCTCCAGCATGGGGACTCCCCAAAACCCATACCTGGGAAGAGCTGTCTCCAGAATCAAATGGGAAACCGGAAGCCAGATATCTGCTTGTCCTCCTCCCCAAATACCTCCCCACTGGAGTACAGAAGGAGGAGGGAAGCCTGAGGACCCCTAAGAATCCACCTGAACCCACTTCTGGCCATCTGAGCCGGCACCCAGGGAGGGCCTGGAGTCCAGGGAAAAAAGAGGGGGACGGCTGGGGGCCTGCCAAGCCTCTCAGCACGCCCCAGGCTAGGGAGAAGGCCTCCGGCATGAGGCCTCCCCAAACCCCGTACCTGGCAAGAGCTGGCCTCCAGAATCAAAGATGAAACTGGAGGACTTTTATTTAGTACTCAGCTTAATCTTTACACAACTTGTTTTGTCCCTGATTATTTTGTATTTATAAATACTGAAAATGTCTGAGAGAAGGGCCCCTTCTTGTAGGAAGTACTAGATAAATTGCCTTGCTCTGAAGTGGGGAAAAAGAAAGATAATACCTTTTTAGAGATGGTAAAACTAAAGAAACACATAGAGAAAGAAGGTCCTCATCAGAAAATGAATATGCTTCAAGAAAAAAAAGTGTTTTGAAAAAAAAGATGAGAAACCACCAAAAATGCAAAACTTCTAACTACATTAAAAATCTCAAGGAAAGGCATTTTCTGAAAACCTCCTACAATCATCTCTAGAAGGTAAATTACATACACTTCCAATTCTGGACATTCACCTGGAACCTGAGATTTGGAATTATTTGCTTTTACTCTGCCGAGCATTCTTGGTGTTCTCTCCTCTTTAAAAAAAGTCCACCTCTCTTTACTGAATCTTCTCTCTTTCTCCTTCCTCATATTTTCCTAGATAAAACTATTTACCTCCGTTATTAGGAGTTAAAATACCTACTTATTTATTCAATAAATATTTATACTAGAAAATATATTAAATATCTATAAATGCTTAGGTTAAATACCTGTTACTGATACAAATATGTATTTGCTTCCTCCTAAAATTCTTTTCTGTGAGGGTATGTGATGGACTTGGGAATCTTGGTGGAGAGCAGGATTGCTTTCCCTTTTATAAGAGTAATCTCACCTCTGTAGCCTATGGGCCTATCCTCTCCAAATACTTGAATAGTGGAAACCAGTCTCTTTGCTGTATCCATCAAGTGGACATCAGGTCCATTTTGATAGATGGTGGGATATTATCATCCATGCTATACAATGGATGCTTGCTGCGAATCTTATCAACTCAAACCCTCCAAGAGATGCTGAAATAGTTGAAGCAAGAAGATAACAGCACCCTCTCCTGAAGCTAATGCTTCATCACTCTGCACTTCTCTTATAGGAATCATAAATTACCTATTGTAGGTGATTTATTTATTGTAGGTAAAAAGCCGAAAGTCAGGTGACCTACATCAATACTAAAAAATGACTAATTCACTTAAGATCACGGTAACTTGAATGGTAGAGTAGGTGTCAAACTGTGATACATCATAATTCCAAGACTTTGGTCTGTCTAACACCTAGGTTTAACTTGACATTGAATTATGATTTTATCAATCAAATCTCCAATGTTAAGATTTTAACCTACTTTTTATGTTTTTAACATTTACTAATTCTATCTCAGGAGCAGTTCTACCTCCTTAGAGTTAATTTTAATAGATTTTACATACACTTCCCTTGTTTCACACATCAGGGAAATACATGAATGCAAAGAAGTTGAGACCTGAGTCAAACTTTATCAAGGGTTTTCTTTATTTTATTTTTTATTTATCTCTTTCCCACCCATTTGTGATTTACAATACACCTGAGTCAAACTTTAATCAAGAATGTTCTTCATTTTGTTTTTATTTATCTTTCCCCCAACCATTTGTCATTTACAATACTGTTTGTCCGTCACCACACCCACCACCCAAATATCAACTTCCCTCTATAAGTGTCCCACGGTTCTTTTCCATTCACTCTCTCATTCATTCTTAAATTTCCTACCTAGTTCTCATTTCTAAAGGCTAAATTTAAAATTGTTGTTGATCATTTGTTATTCTCTTATTGTGTTTTTTTATGTACTACATATGAGAGAAATCATTGTTCTTATAAAAAATATTTTAATTAGATTTTAGAGTGGAAAAGATAATATTTTTATATTCTAGGATTTTGTAAAAATCCCTCTTCTACCAGTGTTCCTTTCATTTCAAAGGTACAAATCCTCTATCTATTTGTATCTTCCCTTTTACTTAATCTTGTTTCTAAATTAGTCTACTTTCCTTCCTTTTGTTGTTATACTTATGACACTTAATTCTTTCTTTGCTGCTGTTGTTCTATGTTCTACGGTACTGGTGGGGAACAGGATTATACCTGGTGGTGCTCAGAAACCATACAATGCTGGAGATTGATTCCAAAGGCCTCATATATTCGAGATTTTGTTTGTGCCACTTGAGCAATATCCTCAATCCCAATAGATTATCCTTTATGTTATAGTATTTAAATCTTTATGGAAGATTCTATATAGCTTCCTTTTTCCTATACACTAACTTGCAGTTAATTTACTGAGAAGCATAGCCAAAGTAAGTTATGTTTTTCATGATATAATCTGCTTTATAGTGAAGGAAGTAAATAATGTTTGTTTACTTCTTTGTTGTTTATTTGGGAGGGGTGCCAACCTTTCTCCCAACTTTACATTTAGGAATCACTCCTGGCAGGGTTTAAGGGAGTTTAGGGTACCAAAAATAAAACCAGGATTGGCTGCCTGCAAGTCAGTGTCCTACTAATTGTATTATCTCTCCAGTGCCTATTACTTTTTCAGTGTAGTTTACCATGAATTAGAAATTTTTCATGAGTGCTGGAGAGAGAGCACAGCAGATTGAGCATTTTGCCTTGTATGGTGCTTACCTGGGTTCGATCCCTGGCATCCCATATGATCCCCTGAGACTACCAGAATGTTTTCTGAGCACAGAGCCAGGAATATCCTGAGTGCTGCTGGGTGTGACCCAAATACAAAGACAAAACAAAATTATTCATGTTTGTGTCTCAAACATATATTTCAACACCAATCCTTTTAACAGTATTCTCTTTCTTTAATATCTTCTGACATTGAAATTTTAGCATCTATATAGTTATCAATTAGAAATTTATGATCATTTTATTGCTTATGAATATATTTTAACTTTATAAAATACCTACATATAGAATTATGCACTAAATCATAAGACCAAATTGTCCTTTATTAAATGTGAGTTGTGAATTCTAAATTTGGAAATTAAATGCAGAATATACTTTCTAATTATTTAATGATTATTTCAGAAGGGAGTTAGCAGGAATTAATTTAAAACCAGAACTTTGAGGGTCCAGAGATAGAGCACAGAAGTAGGGTGTTTGTCGTGCACGAATCAGATCCAGTATGGATGGTGCTTCAAATCCTGGCATCTCATGTGGTACCCCGAATGCGCCAGGAGTGATTTCTGAGTGCAGAGCTAGGAGTAAACACTGAGTGCTTCTGGGTGTGACCCCCAAACAAACAAAAAAATTAGAACTTCAGACATGAGCTATATGACACTGTCATTGAACAATTTATATAATCCTTATATTTTCTACTTTTGTTTTTTAAACATATGAATTGAAAACTTTTGCAATGCTTTTGTGAGGAAAAACACTGAATTTAAATTTTCAAAAGTTTAAATCTTCTGAGCAACATAATTATGCTTGACTTTGTAGTCCAGATTTATATTCATGTTTATATTACATTAGTTTTCAGAAATGTATGCTAAAGTTCTTTATGGTATTTATGGAGATTAGATAAATATTTGTCATAAGTAAACATGTAATATACTTCGCTCACTGTATGTTTATATGATATATGTGAAGATAGAAAAGGCCTTGCATGCATTATAAATTTAATTTTTAATGTGTAAAGCCTTAGAGGGATTTGGAATTTTAAAATTATATACACAATTCTTTTAGTAATTTTACCATTTAATTGAAAACTTTTCCAGATAAAATTAATAGTAGATATAAAAATTAACACAAAAACCATTTTAAGAAAATTTAAAAAATCTGTGCTTGAGAAGGAAATCAAATTATGAAATAGCATGTTAAAACTATTTTAAATAAAAGTGTAGAACCAACTATATCCTAAACCAAGATGTTTGCCCCTAAGTTTTATTACAAGAATTTGGCCAAATTAGGCCAAATTTATAGGAAATCTGAGAATCTTTCTGCCAATGAGAAAATACAGTGCCATTCTATTTGTTATTGCCAAAACCAAAGTCTGATGCATCATATTATAATAATTATATCTCTGATGAAAATCATAAACAATAAGAACAATTTCTTCTAAATAGTTATGAAAAAGACTATTTGTGCTTCTAGTCGCTGATCTGCAAATGTAGACTTTAGTATTCTCTTGCGTCTACCTATGCCCCCTTCAATCTTCTCAGTAGTAAAGCTGGAGTAATCTGTTTAGAATGCATATTTATCACTACGTTATATGAAATTGTACAATGGCTTCCTTTTGTTATTTGAATAGCTCTCTAAATACTTGTCATGATGCAGTTCTGCATGGCTTCTTTCTTTTTTGTCTGTTCACAGATTATAATGGTTTGTAGAAATTTATAACCCAGAGCCATTGCCCTTTGTTTGGTTGGTTCATGAATTTCTGAATTTCTTTTAAGGAAGCTCTTTGAAGACCATTCATCAACTTCTGACTTTTGCCTGGATAATTAGAAGTCATAATAAATGTTTATTTGATCTTGAAAAGTCTTCTGTACTTCTTTTATTTTTTTTTATTTTTCTATTTAAACCATTGTGATTTACAAAGTAATTCATAGATGAGTTTTAGACATACAATGTTTCAGGACCAATCCCATCACCATGTTGACTTCTCTCCATCAAAGTTGCCAGAGTCCATTCCATGCCACTATATTTCTCCTCAGAAAACAGCATAACAGGATTGTTGTTAATTTTGACTATAAAAGTCCGGGTCTCATGATTTCAGTCATTGTTGTTGACTCTGGCTTGGATATTTAGTTCTGTCTTTTCTTAATTTTACCAATTCATCTAAAAGCCCTTGGGTCCTGTCCTTTATTCTTTCCTATTTGTTTTTCTCCTCCACTCAATTTCTTTCCTCTTCTCTCTATACTCTGGGGTCTAGAGTGTTCTCTACAAACTCTTTTTCAACCATTGCATTCTCCATATAGTTTATTCTAAATATCACATATAAATGGCACCATCCTGTATTTTTTCCTTCTTCTGGCTTACTTCATTTAACTTAATATCTTCCAGTTCCAGTCATGTTGCTGCAAAATACATGATTTCATCATTCCTTACATGATTTCATCATTCCATTTATATATGTAACATATCTTCAAGATCTAATCATCTGTTGTTAGACATTTAGGTTGATTTCAACTCTTAGCTATTGTACTGAGTACTGCAATGAATAGTGATGTGCATACAATTTTTTGGATGAGTATTTTTCTGTAACTTGTTTAATCTACTGCTTCTCTCTTTTATGCTTTCCCACACACTTGATAAGTTTCCCTGATTATGTAATTTTATAGAAATATGTATTATTTTCTTTAAGTTAGCAAGTTTAGCAAAGTACATAAAATATAATGTGTTAATACTTTTAAAATTGTGTACAAATGAAACAGAAATGTTTAACAAGTTGAAAAATAACACTGAAAAATATGCACCAAATGTTTACAGAAAACTTTCAACTTCAAGTGAGAATAAATATAGGAATTATATTTACATAAAAATTTAAGAGAGATTATTGAAGATGAAACATTAATTTACTTATTTATTACCATATTTTAAAATGCATAAATGTCCAAGTAGTGATAATAAGACAACTCTCGGGATATAGTAGTGATAATAAGACAACTCTCAGGATATAGTAAAATCACTGACTTGCATACTTAAAAGCTTAGTTTTTGTGATAAGAAAAGCACATCTCAAGATGCTATAAAAATGCAGTGTCTTAAAGAAGCAATTGTATCTTAAAGAGAGTAATTGTTTAATCTTCAGTAGTAAGAGTTTCTTCTTTCTTCATATATTTTTCTCTTGATTCTGTCAAACTGAAAAATACTGACTTGGGTAAGTGTTCTAAAATTTATTTTTTTTGCGGGGTGGGGTGACACCCAGTACTTCTCAGAGATTACTACTGGCTCTGTGCTCATAGATCACTTCTTGCAGGCTGGAGTGCCAGGATCAAACCTGGGTCAGTCTTGTGCAAGATTAATGTGCTACCTGCTGTACATTCTCTCTGGTGTCTAAAAGATTATTGCAGTGAGAGAATGGAAGAGAACTTTGACAATAGTGGGAAAACTCCTACTTGAAAATTCTATGTCAGATAGATAAGGATTTTTTTTTCTAGGTAGGAACAAAGAAGACTAGAGGCAACCAAGAGCTGGGGAGGAGATGATCTTTGGAAGAGAAAAACAGGGCACATATTTATATGTGAACTGCTGATTCCAGTGAAGTCATACCAAAGAAATTGAGAGCTAGAGAAAAGATAAAATCAATAAACTGACTGTTGGAATATTCCATTTATCTTGTCCCTTCCCAAAAATTCTGTGGAAGGAAGGACAGGGTTATAGGATGAACTAGTTTCCTTTAGATTGACAAGAACCTTGGCATATACCTCAGAGGATCGGCCCACAGTGGAATTTATTGATTACCCAGTTCCCTTTGTAAAAATAAAAGACTTTCCTGGTTTCCTATAGAAACTATTTTTTCCTGATTATTCAGGCAAGATAGTTCCCCCTCCTGATTCTGTGCTCAGGGATCACTCATGGTGATGTTAGAGGGATCTAGATGGTATCTAAATGGAACTAGGCTGTTACATGAAAGGGAATCACCACAAATTGTATTTATTTATGTATTTATTTCTAGATCTTTTTCTACTTGTCATCTTGTTTCAGGATTGATTCATCCCGAGGGAATAGAACTGAATCTTCTTGGTTTCATCAAGAGTATCTAATAAAAGGAAGTTGTTCAGTGTGCATTTCCTTACGTGAACTTCTTGGGAACATTGTTGTTGCCTTGGAATTGTTCAGCAGAAAATGGGGGATATATATTTCTTTATCTGTATTTCTTGAGAAACAATGTTGTAATACTTATGTATTGGGGATAATAAAGAATGGCATCAACTGAGGTATAAATAGTACAACCTAGCTATAACCCCCTTTTGCCCAATAGTACTTGTAGCATTATCCTTTTATTCTTGTCAGTAAAATGGAGCCCAGTAAAATGGAATATTTTATTGAAAGAGAGGAGTTCTCATCTATTAGGGATAAAATTTCCAAAATTTAATTGTTGCAGGTGGGTTCTAAACCCTGAACATTTGTCATATTGGCTTGAAACACACCCAAATTTGGGGTTCTGTTGATGTAACAAGGGGAGGCTTTTATGCCACCTTGGCAATGACTTGCAGCTGGGGCAAGTTTCATGATATCCTGGCAATGACATAGGACTTGAGAGAGCGCAAGGACTCTAATGTGATGCCTAACAGTTATAGCCACTAGTGAGAAGATGAAGGAAAGAGAGTCATTTACTTTTTTCGGGGACCTAAAAGAAGGACCCTCTGGGGCTAGGCAAATTAAAATATTGGTCTAAATCCTGCAGTTGAAAGGTATGAGCAAATGTTTCCTGGGAAAGGCTTTGCTGTTTTAAGAAACAGGTTAGAAACTCCTCAACTGTGCTTTTGAGCTCCTAAAATTAACCTCTCTTTATTCCAGCTCAAGCCACAACTGGTGGGGGAAGGGCAGAGTGACAGACAAAAGACCTATCTCAATCTACTTCAATCTAAAGTAGGCCTTTCTTAGTGTTAGGTGATGTGATAGGACCTCCTGGTCTTAAGTCAAGTTGTCATTTCCTCGCTGTCCTGGTTGTCATATTAACACTGGCACAAGTATATCTCCCAATGCAGCTTAGTTCCTGGTGTTCTTGCAGGGAGTTGTTTCAGTTCTACATCTGGAATCTGGGATTTGAGAATGAATTAACACTGTCCAATTTCATGGAGACTGAGTTGTATCCACATGGCATATGTCCAGGATGGGAGGCACCCTTGTATAAAAAGTATAAGATAAAAAGTATAGAAGATAAGATCTTGTGTCTGAGTCCATGTTTTCCCCTTATTTACTGTGCCTATACAAAAATGTATGGTGTCCTTTTGTATTATGGTGCTATCCCAGGTAAGGATGACAGGCTACACATACAGTATCTGTGGTGTGGTCTGAGCCTTTATCCCAGGTAAGACGTTTTCTTAGGTTTTGTACCAAGCAGCACCAAAACTGGTGAGGGTAGAGAAAATATGCATATATAAAAAATAGAATATATACATAAATTTAAGATATAAAAAAAAGAAAAAAGAAAGGAAATTGAGAAAAAAAGGAAAAAGGTTATTTGAAAAAAGAAAGTGATGGGGAAGGCTATCTGTATGTTTAGGAACACATATCTTAAGATATATTATTATAAAGGTATTAAGCTTACATAGGCAATATAGGCCTCCCAATTAGGTCTTCTGAGATATTCTTGTGGGGAGTGAAAGCCAAGGTACTTTTTCGTATCACAGACTTTGGTCTAGAGAGTTTAAGATATGATTTGCGGCATTTCAGAGTTCTGTAGTTTCCTTGAGCTGGGGGTTTTGCTGCAGCTGTATCCTGTATGTTTAGGAATATATATCTTAGGTATTAAGCTTACGTAGGAAATCAGAAGATGTATTGTCCTTTGAACTATGAAAAATAAGAATGCTAACTACAGAAAACTGACTTTGACAACGGTGACTGGGCAGAACATACCTTGAGACCATTAAGGAAAACCCTACCCTAGGCTATAGCCCAGGTCTCTTACAAAAATCAAGATTTCTTAGTACAGAGGCCCAATTCTGACAACAGAGACTGAGCAGAACCATTGGAACCATAATTTCCTAGAGTTCGGCTTAGGGAACAAGCAAAAACATGGAGCACATGATACAGAAAACTGAACACACCAACAATGGTGGAACAGTACCTCTAGAACCTTAAAGACTCTATCCTAGGCCTTGTCCTAGGACCTGTGCAAATACCAAGATTGCTTGCTACAGTGGCCTTATTTTCTCATCCATAACAGAGAGGAAAAGTTCCTGACACCACAAAACAAACAAATGAACAAACAAACAAAAAAACTGGGATATGGCAATGAGAAGGTATGGAGCCAGTGGTTGTTCCCATGACAATATGCTTTAAGAGTGGAGAAACCCTGAATCTCTTAGGCCACAGAAATTTCCTTCCTTCCCCAATACTTACTGTGCCTATACAAAAAAAAAAAAAGTGGGCTAACACCAAACTCTGCCACCGCAGCACTTTTTCTGGTTTCTTCCACTTTTTTCTTTCTTTTCCACTTTTGTGGATATTATTCAGTGATTTTTTTTTCTTTTTTAGTAGTTGATAACAAATTTTTTCTACTCTTTTCCTTAACCTTTTTATCTCCAACAGAATAGCATAACTTGAATCATTCAGCCACATAAATTGAGGGGGGGGAAAGAATAATACCAGGACCAGTCATATGAATATGTAGTTTAAATAAAAAATGACCAGACTAGAACACCAAACAGAATAGATACCCAACCTATAACAAGCTGTAATGTGGAGACCAGTTGCACTAGGTTTCTGGGGGTAAAAGAGGGAGATGTGGGAGACATGCTGGGAATAGGAGTGGAGGGAGGACAGTATTGGTGGTGGGAATGCCCTTCATTCACTGTCAGTATGTATCGTAAATAATTCTGTGTAATGAACTTCAGTCACAATAAAAAAAAATTAAAAAAAAAATAAAGTAGGCCTTTCACATGTTAAAAGGGGGTAGTTGAAGGAGAAGCAGAAAGATAATGACATTCTTTGTTCTGCTTAAAACAACTTGTTTTCTGTAAACAAGTTGTTTAGATTAGTTTTAAAACTAATCCAACACTTTTGCATTCTGTTGCTTGCAAAAGTTCAAAGGTCCAGAAATGAGAACCTGAAAGTGAAGAAACTCAACAAAATTTGATGAATTAAAATATAAAAGTATACTGTGGGGCCAGAGTGGTGGCACAAGGGGTAAGGCGTCTGCCTTTTCTGTGTTAGCCTAGGACAGGCCACAGTTTGATCCCCCAGCATCCCATATGGTTCCCCAAGCCAGGAGCATAGCCAGGAGTAACCCCTGAGTGTCACTGGTGTGGCCCAAAAATCACAAACCAAAATAAAACCAAAAACTCTCCCAAAAAACATATTGTGCAAATTGACTAATGAAGATAAAAACTACAGCTATTTATCTATAAGACCAAATATTGACACTTGGAGAGTCAGTTTGATCTTGTCTTGTAAACAAAGGTGCTGGAAGATGAACACTACAGTCTTATTTAAGTCATAGATGAAGGTGTGTTAAAGTTTAGAGTTGAAGGACAAGACTATGCAATTGAAATAAAGCAAAGCAAGACTATATTTCATCAGTCACAAGCTCCAAATTGGCTAGCCAGGGCAGTCTCCCAGAGAAGACCTACAACAAAGTCACCCCCGAGTCTGTATGGGGAGAGGATGAGGAAGTTCTAGCTTCTGGTGATCCTTAAGACATTTAGACATGTAAACTATTATGCTGAGTGAAATAAGTCAGAGGGAGAGAGATAGACACAGGATAGTCTCACTCATATGTGGAATTTAAGAAACATAAAAGACAGTATTGTAATAATACTCAGAGACAATAGAGATGAGGGCTAGAAGGACTGACCCGTGATATGTTTACCACAAAGAGTGGTGAATGAAGTTAGAGAAATAACTACACTAACAACTATTATGACAATGGTAGTGAATGAAAGAAATAGAATGTCTTGAAGAGGTAGGAGTGAGCTGGGGGCATTGGTGGTAGTGGGAAGGTTGAAGGTTGCCCTGGTGAAGAGAAAGGTTGCACTTTTTTATTTTTTTTTTTTTTTTTGATTTTTGGGCCACACAGGGGTTACTCCTGGCTGTCTGCTCAGAAATAGCTCCTGACAGGCACGGGGGACCATATGGGACACTGGGATTCGAACCAACCACCTTTGGTCCTGGATCGGCTGCTTGCAAGGCAAAAGCCGCCGTACGCCGCTGTGCTATCTCTCCGGGCACAAGGTTGCACTTTTTAAGACTGAAACCCAGCTACAGACATGTTTGCAACAATGGTGCTTAAATAAAGATACCAAAAAGAAAAAAAAGAAACAAAGAAACAAACAAACAAACAAACAAAAAAAACAACGATTGGCTGTTGCTCAAGATACCTTCCTACCCACAGGTGAGGAATTTGCAATTAGCTCTTTTCTGGAACACAAATGTGTGGAAACACATTAAAAAAAGAATCACTTTATTTTTTTCTCGAAAAGGTGAGCTCAGATTGAAATTCAACAAAGTCAGTTTTTCTAGTAAAAAAATTCCTCAGAAAAGGGACTTTTGGTTACATTGATAAGTTTCACAGTGAACCTAGACTTCAAGTGGAACAGATCTGCTCTTACATTGAGCTAGTTCCTTTCCTACATTCCACACAATTAGATTTGGATATTTGTAGCAGATGGATAGGCCAAGGAGTAAGTTCAGGTTTATAGCACAGAATTTTCTATGTTTGAAATATTGTCACTTTATTGTAAAATATCAAAGTTCACAAATTTATTATTGCTTTGGGAAGCGTTTTTGTGGGCATCCTGATAGAGAGGGTTAGAACATAGTTTTGGCAATAATTGTAGGCAATATTAAATATTTTATGAGAAATACATTAGTGTAAATCACCATTTTAAAAAAGTGAAACATGAATCACTACCCAAAGAATTGGACTTTGGTGCGAAAAATCCTGATTTATTTGCACTGTTGATACTGTATATGTAAATGCCATTTCTCAGAAACATAAAACTCTGAATATAATATATTGGTTAGTGTAACCAGGACAATATATATTTTTCAGGCTGTGCTAGTTTCATTAATCATATATTTTAAGAACTTTAAGCTTATTTTTTATGAGGCATTGCATTACATGTGGCATTGATATGCATGTGTAATTTATTACTTGGCAAGTGAATTATCCTACACTATTTTATGTGCTTGATATATTGATTTTCAGTTGTGATAGATCATTTTAAGATTGCATGGCTTTACTTGTGGTGATATATCCCAGAATCACATAGGCAGTAGGACAAGCTGATGCAGCCTTTTGAACACTTTCTGTCAGCTATAAATAGAGTTGTTAAGTGGAATTCTTAACCCCAGAAGAAAAACATATTTAGCAAGTTGAAAAAAATAACTTTCATCCAAGATTTAATTAGTTGTTGAATAAGTGCCCATACAAAATAGTTTTAAGATGCCTTTTGCTTCTGTGTGCTAATTTTGTAACCCATTCTTAAAATCAATAGATGATAAACTATACAGTAAAAAAGAGATAGTATACTCTTTTTTGGTAAAGAATATAGTCAAAAGGACACCTTGCTTTAAAGGCCTGTTTTCTATAACTGCTGATTTTCTTTTCATCCTTATCAGTTTAGACACACACATTAGTATTGATTCAAATTATTGCCTCACTGAGCCTTTTGTAGAAAACTTCCTTTGAATAGAATCTAGTGAAAAAAAATCTTACAGGATCCAAACACCAAATATGTAGTGGTCAATAGTGAAAAACTACTGCATAAAGAAAAAAGAAATGTTTAAATGAGCATTCTTGTAATTCAGTAGTATTTTTTAAATATGTCTAAGAATTACTAGTAATCGATATCAATTTACCTTCCAAATATATGTCTTATTACTTATCACAAATCTCTTCAATCACAGGAGCACTCTAAGAAATACATGATCGAAGGTATCTCTTTTTTCTTTTATGATCCACAAAACTCTAACTCTTGTTATTTTCTTCTTTCTTTCTTTCTTTCTTTCTTTCTTTCTTTCTTTCTTTCTTTCTTTCTTTCTTTCTTTCTTTCTTTCTTTCTTTCTTTCTTTCTTTCTTTCTTTCTTTCTTTCTTTCTTTCTTTCTTTCTTTCTTTCTTTCTCTCTTTCTTTCTTTCTCTCTTTCTTTCCTTTTCTTCTTTTTCTTTCTTCTTTCTTCTTTTTCTTCTTTCTCTTCTCTCTTTCTTTCTGCTTTCATCTTTATTTCTTCATTCTTTCTCTATTTCTTCTTCCTTTCTTCCTCCTTCCTTCCTCCTTTTTTCCTTCCTTACTTCCTTTCTGTCTGTCTTTTTTCTTTCTTTCTTTCTTTCTTTCTTTCTTTCTTTCTTTCTTTCTTTCTTTCTTTCTTTCTTTCTTTCTTTCTTTCTTTCTTTCTTTCTTTCTTTCTTTCTTTCTTTCTTTCTTTCTTTCTTTCTTTCTTTCTTTCTTTCTTTCTTTCTTTCTTTCTCTCTCTCTCTCTCTCTCTCTCTCTCTCTCTCTCTCTCTCTCCCTCCCTCCCTCGCTCCCTCCCTGCCTCCTTCCTTCCTTCCTTCCTTCCTTCCTTCCTTCCTTCCTTCCTTCCTTCCTTCCTTCCTTCCTTCCTTCCTTCCTTCCTTCCTTCCTTCCTTCCTTCCTCCCTCCCTCCCTCCCTCCCTTCCTTCCTCCCTCCCTCCCTCCCTCCCTTCCTTCCTTCCTTCCTTCCTTCTTCCTTCCTTCCTTCCTTCTTTCCTTTTTACTGCCAAAGTTTTTATTCTTTATGAATACTTATCACTTTGGTTTCTCAGAGCTTGATAGAGCTTGTTACTAATTTCCATTAGTTTCTGCTAAATATCAGTTTATTAATGAGTCTCAAACATATAAAAGCATTTTTGATATGCAATATGCACTTAATCAACATTGTTAAATAAATTAAAGAACAAATGTACAAGTAAAATTGGATTTTAAATTTTATATTTACCCCAAAATAGTGATCAAAAGTAGAAATCTGGAGTTAGATTATTCCTTAGTGCTTTCTAAAATGTTTCCTAACATTTTAAACCTCTGTTTTCATCTGAAAGTACAGATAAAAGTAATGCCTTATGGACCAGAGAGATAGCATGGAGGTAAGGTGTTTGCCTTTCATGCAGATGGTCTGTGGTTCGAATCCCGGCATTCCATATGGTCCGCTGAGCCTGCCAGGAGCAATTTTTGAGCATAGAGCCAGGAGTAACCCTTGAGCACTGCTGTGTGTGACCGAAAAACAAACAAACAAAAAAAAGCAAAACAAAAACAACAACAAAAAAGTAATGCCTTATGTCAAAGACATTTTAAGGATTAAATAATATGATTTATGTAAATAACTTGTCACATCTAGCAATTGACTTTCTCATAATAAATGTTTATTATATTACCATTGTATTACCAAGATATATTGTTGATGGTATTATCCACTTATACTCTATAAATATACTGGTTTGAAAAGGACAATAAATCTGGTCATAATATTTTATATTTCTTTACATATTTTAATTTATTCCTACCAGAAAATATCAGATTCTTATTTTAAATAGTACCTTAAAATATTTCAAGACATTGAAATGTAAGAAAATTGGGTTTTTGAGATGAAAGATGTAGGTTCAAAATATCATATGACCCAAATTATTTGGGTCTCAGATGTCATGATCTGTAATTTTAGTTATGATCAAAAGAAAAGAAATTCAAACAGAGACTCAACTCTACCTTTAATAATGGCTTTAAAAATAAAGCCAAAAATAGATTTAAAAAATAAAGCAAATATTTAAATAACATAATAAAGTTATTTTTGAATTAGTCCAGTACTTGGATCCCTCAATAGTTATTGCAACCACTGCCACTAGATGTCATGCAGTTCTTGTTCTGTCTGCACAGAAAGCTGTAGATCCTAGAACAGAATACTCTGGAGAGAATTCTAGAGAGAATCAGGCTGTACGAAGTCAGTAAGAAGGACATAGCACAGCGGCCTTTCCCTTGCAATCAGCCGATCCAGGACCTAAGGTGGTTGGTTCGAATCCCAGTGTCCCATATGGTCCCCCATGCCTGCCAGAAACTATTTCTGAGCAGACAGCCAGGAGTAATCCCTGAGCACCTCCGGGTGTGGCCCAAAACAAAAAAAAAAAAAAAAAAAAAAAAGAAGGACACGTTTTTCATAGACTACAAGGAAACATAGCAAGCGGAGAGATAACTAATGGCCAGTGACATTCTAAATTGTCCTGTAGAATTGAGTTTGCTGAGTTCAGGGTGAAGAGGTGAGGTATAAGCAAAGTAGGTCCAGATTTGGGGCATCGCTGGAAGGACATTGACACTATGATGGTTTTTGTGGTATTGGAACATTATAATCACAAATCTCCATCAATATCATTATCATATAAATCTTGGCACATAAGTAAAAATTAGGGGGCATAATAAAAAAACTCCAGGTTTTTTATGGATATGTTAATAAAATGTTAAGATCTCAACTGATTTTTTAACTTTCATCCTTACCAGGCATAAAACATTTTCAGGTTCAAACAAACTCATTTTTCATACCTTTACATACAATCCTTTCTTTAAAAGGCAGATGAAATTTTTTTACATATGATGGTTCTTAAATTGAGTGGAACCCTAGATGCCAATTGTAAAAATTATATTTCTTTCGAAATTTACATTGTTTATAATATGGACCTAATTATCTAAGACACCAGCAGAACAGTATTGATCATATTATGATCTTAGAAATCCCTTCATTACATTATTAATATATTTTTGAGATTTAAAACTCAGTTTTATAGAACAAATTCACTCTGCTCTGTTTCACTAATTGCAGGATTATTAGAATACAAGACTATTTGTTCAGTATCTTTTCTATTTTTTTAGTTTGCTTATTATCTTATGTTATTATTACAGCTTTGAATAAATTTAGTTTCAAGCAAATTACTAAATTCTTACATATAGGTACAGAATTAAAAGTATACTATTACATTTGTGCATTTAAAAATGTTAAAGGACTGGAGCAGGGTTTGAAGGCTGTTTGCCTTGAACATGGCCAGCCTGATTTCTATTCTTGTCATCCCATATGGTGGTTCCTCAAGCCACCAAGAGTGATATCTAAGTATATAGTCAGGAGTAAGCTCTGAGCACAGATGGGTATGGCACACAAACAAAGAACAATTAAAACACATAAAATAAATTAAATATCCACATCAGGAGTAACCCCTTAACACTGAGTTAGGAGTAAGCCCTGATCACCACATGTGTGGCACAGAAACAAGCAAAACCAAAAGAAAGCTTAAAATAGCTAAAGAGGCTTTATTTTATAGATATTACTCACTTCTTTCAAATATCTATTTTGAAATGTGTATTGGTTGATATATATATATATGTATATATATCAATAGCAGCAAGTAACTTATCATTTGTAGGATTTTTTTCTGCTGTCAGTGGTAAATTATAAAAAATTGAACATGTTATTTATATCACAAAAATAATTGCGTTTGAACAATAGTGTTTGCATGAAAAACAGTCAATGGTTGTTATAGAAAATGAATATGAAGGCAGTAAAATAATATCATTATACCTAATATCTAATTTTATCTAAATAAGAAATCTAATTTTCTAAAAAATAAAAATCAATGTATAAATGAAATATATAAATATTTATAAATAAATATATAAAATAAAAAATTAAATATATATAAATAAATTGAATAAATATTAAAATGTACTTAAGAGAGAAAATATTTGAGAAATGTAATGCATTCTAAGTAAAGAGTTCTCTTTTTTGGAGATTTTATGCAAAATCAGAATTATCAGACACTGTAGAACTACTAAGTTATAATCATTGAGGAGAGTTCTTGCTATCCTTACAAATCACATGTCAATTGTATGGGAGAAGATCATGGAAGATATTTGAACTATCTTAACCTCTGTAGAGGTGATTAGTGATAGTTTGGGTGTGTCAGAAAAATCACTGGTTTGTATTTTCATCGCTTTTCATTTTTGTAGTTATGCATATAGTTTATATTATATAAACATAATTTATAAATAGTATATATTGTAGATTAAGAGATCAAATTTTTTCCAGGTCTCTCACCTGTTATTTTAGGGCTAGTTAAATAATCAAAATAGCATTAGGTATATTATTAAGAGAAAAAATTTGAATTTCATTATCTTGTACGGGTAATGTACAATATAAGGATTCTGATTTCAGTGGGGTAGAAGATAAATAAGGGGCTAGTGCTTCAAGGAGAAAATAAAGTGTACTTATATGTTGGTGAGAAGGTGAATTATATGACAAAGAACAGATACTTTGTAATTGCATGTTTGCCCTCTCATATAGATAAATTTCTCTGTTCGAAAGGTTTTTTTGAGATAAACCTAAATTTTAATAATAACAGATTTTTATTCTTCTAGGTAGTTAAGCCACAGTGGTCAGCAAACTGCGGCTCACGAGCCACATGCGGCTCTTTACACATTTTAATGCGGCTCTTTGTGTGCTGGGCGGCCACTCCAGGAGTCAGGACTCTGCTCCTAGCCTCTGTCAGTACGCACCCTGTGTGTAGGCCTGGCCAGCTCCACACAGCTCTGATCAGAACCAAGGTCAATGCTCACATTAGTGTTTGTGACTTTGTTAGTCATTGTCAGGATGTAATTTTCTCTACATTGTAAGGCAAATTTTAAGGAATTTAATGTTATGGACAAATAATATCGTTCTAAAGTTTTTGTTTTATTTGTTGTGCTATTTGTATCCTCCCGACCTATGTGGACACTTGCATGCAGAATATTCTCAATAAAAACTTATTGAAACTAAAAACAGTGTACCATCCTATGAATTTTCAGTTTTAAAAATGTGGCTCTCAAAATAAATTTTAATCGTGGTTTTGGCGAGATTTGGCTCAGTTGAAAAAATGGTTGCTCACCACTGAGTTAAGGGAATGAAGTTTCAGGACTTCAATTGACATTAACTTGATATAGTCTGCATATGCAAATATGGATTGTGTTTTACATTACAATTCTATCAGAGAAACTTTGACACTTATGGTATTAATATTATCCTTTATAATTTTAGACAAAAATGTTATCACTGTTAGGGCCAGAGTGGTGGTGCAAGTGCTAGGGCATTTGCCCTTGCACGCACTAATCTAGGACAGATCATGGCTCAATCTCCTAATGTCCCATATAGTCCCCCAAGCTGGGAGCATCTGAGCGCAAAGCCAGGAGTAACCCTAGAGCATCATTGGGTATGGCCCCAAAACAACAACAATAACAAAAAAAAATCACTGTTAGTATTATTTAAAAATTGAAAACTAATCACATCTTGAATTTATACTTGGTCTAATGAATCTGAGTATCTTGTTTTTCCTTTGCATTGAAGATTGTTGAGTAAAAACTTTTCCAGTATTATTTTCAAACAATTAATTTAGTTATGATCATTTTATCTTACTTATATTTCTATATAAAATTATTATTCCTTGGTTGAAGAGATAGTATAATGGGCTGAGTGTTTGCTTTGCATACAGGTGACTGGGATTACCCTAGATCCCTATATGGACCCTGGTGCACCACTGGGAGTGATAAGTTTAAGTATAGAATCAAGAGTAAGCCCTTTAGCAACAGTGGTTATGACCCAAAAATAAAAACAAAGTTTCTAATTTATTAGCTGCTTATTTTTAAAATTTGTGTGCAGATACTATAAAGGCATTGACAATGTTCCCTTAAATCAGATTTATATGCTAGCCTATGATTACAATTATGTTCAGAATTCTACTCTACTAACTTTCAAGCACAGGATGAGTACTTATGCAATTCAGATAAATCCAAAGAAAGCCTCTGATTTGGTGAATATTTAATGGTTACAGAGGAAAAAGTGACTTACCATTTGCAAATATTTTATGGCTAAATATGGAGTTATTTGAATTAGGGGTTGGGGAAAATGATTGACATATTAATTGTCATTCAAAATTGTACCATATTTAATCAATGTTGTTAATATTTTATGAATATGAACTCTGACTCTGTCAAAGCTAATTATAAATTCATGTCATAGTTTCTAACATAAAAGTGGGTTATTTCAAATAATATGCACATAAAATTTCTAAATAAAAATTCTGCAATGTTTACATACTAATTTTATGATTAATATTATACATACAAATGAACAACTGGTGTCTTACATTCTTAAAGAGAAGATAATTCACTTATAAAATGGTGGCAGAGTTGATTGTGAGTTATTTCATTGTGATTATATCCATAAAAATGTATGCTTTATGCTACATGGAAGGAGAGACGTATGATAACTTCTCCCCTTCCATGGAGTAATATGCAGCCTAAGGCTTTTTAAACCCTGATAAAAACATTTGCAAAGCTATGAACAGAGTCTTTACTTTATTAGTGAGAGAGTAATTAAACCCATATCATAAATCTTCAATTACTATGTCAAGACTTCAGCAGTTTAGTACTCTATTGCCAGAAAAACATGTGACAAGAATAATGCTTTTCTTCAAATGAAAGGAAGTAAAAATGGAAAAATGATAAACACAACAGGTATTTAAGATAATCTACAACTGTCTCTCTCCTCCTCTCTCTTTCATTTATGGTACTAGTTTGCACTATTGTTAATGGAAGATTGCTTTGTCAGTATATTCACTATCAATGTCAAGCTCTTGTCCAGAGCTATCAGTTCCATCTATCATTGTCCTCGTAGACCCTACTCTACTATACTCACCACTCTTTGTGGCAAGCTTTCTACCCTGGGCTGAACCTCCTGACCCTTGTCTCTATTGTTTCTGGATATTATTGCCTTACTGTCTCTTTATATATATAAAGCAAGATACACACACACACACACACACACACACACACACACACACACAATCACACAAATGAGTGAGATTAAACTATCTCTTTTGTTCTGGCTCATTTCAATGTCCATCCATGTATAAGCAAATTCCACAACTTCATTATTCCTAACAGCTGCATGGTATTTCATTGTGTAGATGTAACAAACACACGATTTCTTTAGCCACTCATCTGTTGTCAGGCACC
This sequence comes from Suncus etruscus, assembly GCF_024139225.1. Lineage (NCBI taxonomy): Eukaryota > Metazoa > Chordata > Mammalia > Eulipotyphla > Soricidae > Suncus > Suncus etruscus. The sequence goes on along the minus strand of NC_064849.1, from coordinate 43,897,015 downwards.
AGAGTTGTTTCCAGATTCTAGTTATCGTAAATATTTCTGTGCAAAACATAGGTGTTCAAAGGGCATATTTGTATTTTGTTTTTGTGTTCCTGAGGTTTATCCTAGGAGAGGTATTTTTGGGTCATATATGGAAGCTCAATTTCTGTCTTTATGAGGAAAATCCATAAAGTTTTCCAGAAAGGGTGGACCAGTCTGCTTTCCCAATAGCAGTGAATGAAAGTCCCTTTCTCCCTGATTCACACAAGCACTAGTAGTCCTTGTATTTTTTTGTGAGGTGTGCCAGTCTCTGTGTTGTTGTTTTGATTTTTGTCTCCCTGATGATTAGTGATGAGGATCATTTATTCATGTGCCTTTTGACCATATGCATGTCTCACATTGCACCTCACATTCGTTCTTTTTAGCAAAATGCAGGGAATGGCCCCATTACACTACTGACTGTCACTCCAAAATAAAATAAAGTAAAAGCACATAATCAAACAGTTTTATTGTGCTAATATTTCTTATTCAATAAGAGATATCTATTTCCAAATATTAGGATGCATATTGTAACTGTTTTGCATTGTATTATGAAATCCTCAACTATATTTCACTGCACAGTCATTAACCTTGTTTTTCCAGCCAAAAAAAAGTTGTATAACCATTTAGTGGATAATGAGAATTTAGAATAATTCTGCTTGTCATACTACTTAAAAGTAATCAGAAAAGCTATGTATTCACCAGTGTATATAGAAGCATGTTTGTCTTATAGGGCAATGAATGTGAATCTCAAACCTAGAAATCTAAGTATAGTTACATTGTGTATTTCCAAAAGCCATTCACATGGTAACTAATAGTATAGTCACTAAACTCAACTCAGCTGAAAGCTATATGCCTGGGGCCTGAGAGATAGCATGGAGGTAGGGTGTTTTCCTTGTATGCAGGACAGTGGTTTGAATCCCGGCATCTCATATGGTCCCCAGAACCTGCCAGAAGCGATTTCTGAGCGTAGGGCCAGGAGTAACCCCTGAGCACTGCCGGGTGTGACCCCTACCCCAAAAAAAGCTATAGACATATAGTGGAAATGGCAGGCAGGTAACTACCATGAATTTATCATGTAAGGAGCTATTTCTGAGCAGACAGCCAGGAGTAACCCCTGAGCACTGCTGGGTGTGACCAAAAACCAAAAAAAAAAAAAATTGTAAGACTCACAACTTTCAGTACTAGCTAAAATGCACAGTTTATCTGTCAGCAATATACTGAAAGAACAAGCTCTGCTTCTTTACCATTATTTTTGAGGTCATATCATAAATTACATGAAACAAATTTTCCATAAAAAAAGATGCAACAGATACTCATTTTTAGTAGCCCTAATATCTATCTTGGAGCCACTGGATGTGCTAACCAACTTTTTAAAAACTAATTGAGCTGCTTGTGCAGCTAATAAATAACTAATAAATAATGAATAGTAATTACCCAGTTGATACTCACTGGAAATATTATGTACCTGTCCTTGGAAGAGTTATATGCACACAGGTAATTAAAATTGGAAGTTTGTGACATGAAACAGTCACCACAAGCTTCAAAAGACAGGAATTTCTAAGGCACTAGGTAGATCTGAAGATGATGCAATATGGCAGAGACAAAGTAAACACATCTTAAATGATTAATGCTGAGGACAGCAGGCCAGATGAGAAAACAATGGAAAGCAGTGTAGAATCTTTACACAGAGATTTAATTTTGTGAGTTTGTACTTCACAACACTGTAGTAAATTTTTTAAGTCTAATACTTCAACTCTAATGCACAAATCAATAACAGCCAATGTGTTAGCTTTGCTTTCAGACAGGATAAATGTGCACTAAATTGTCACAAAGATATGATGTATATCAATTTGAACAATTCACATTTAACATATACTTATGAGAATTTTGTATATCTTAATCATCTATCAAAACAGTCAAGTAGTAAATGACTTTAAGTAATTATTGAGGAAGAAAAGCACAATTGGTTAAGTTGGACTTCACATGGTTGCACACCACCTCATTTTGGCAAAAAGAATTACATAACATCTGTGACAACTCTGCAGTGAAATATGGGACACATTGGCAGACTAGGGATGCTGCTATTTCTTATCATTATATATAATGTATGACTGCTGATGTATCTCTGCACTATAAAAAATAGGTTCAAACACATGGCCTGACCTGATATTTCACCAAATCATCTTACCACCCAATTCTGTGCTAATTAACACAATTCTGTTTGCAATAAATTCTTCACTCTAAGACAGCAGACAAGTTTTACTGTTTTTAATAAACATCTTGAATTTTTTGGTAGAATAGAAAGTTTTATTCATTTTATGAATTCATTTCTAGTTTTATGATAATTTGATAATAACTCTTGATTAAAATATAAATTTGCCAAATTTTATTATAGAAGAAATTGTGAATTATCATATGGGTTTTTTTTTTTTGGGGGGGAGAGCACACCTGGTGATGCTCTGAGGTTACTTCTGGATATGCGCTCAAAAATCACTCCTGGCTTAGGGGACCATATAGGACGCCGGGGGCTTGAACCATGGTAAGTCCTAGGTCAGCACATGCAAGGCAAAAGCCCTACCACTTACGCCACTGCTCCAGCCCCTTATTATATGGCTTTTATGTTTGTTACAGCTTGTTAAAATTTGATTTTGACAGGAGTGATGATTGTTCACCAACAAATTTTTAAACATATTTCCCATAATTTTTTTAGGAAATGTGGTTGTTATATTTTCTATAAAAATATTTAAGATTACTACTCTTATTGTGGAGAACATCATGAGAGTTAAAATTTTATAAAAATAAAAATATGTTATAGTTGAAGCTAAACTATCAAACCAAAATTTTGAATTAAACTGCCAACCACTTTTTTATTTTATGGAGAACATGAATTGTGACCAAATAGTGTGCAATGAAATTGTGGCAAAGAACTTATGCCTAATACATACAACTAATATTAGATAAGATGATGCCTATAATATCTATAGTATAATTACTGGCATTGAGTTATGTCTTAATGGCACTAGTTTTCTATAACAATTATATTAATACAATTCTACTACTGTTTCTATTAAAATTTATGAAGCTGGCTCAATAGTTCAATGAGGAGGGTTATTGACTTGCACTTGGCCAATGTAAGCTAGATTCCTGATGCACCTATTTTGTTACTTGAGCACCACCAGCAGAAATTCCTGACAGGAATAATCTGTGAACAGCATGAGATATGGCTCCTCAAATAATAATAAAAAACAATATAAACTTTCTTTACCAAGTACATATTTACAAAATGATCTTGTCATTTCCTTTAGCTTAATTAACACAGTGACACTGAAGCTGAATATTTTTCTAATCAAATTCAGTCATTCTGAACCAGAAACACTGTAGAGATATACACTAGATTTAATGTGTAAAACTGAAAGGTCTTTTTTTTCTCTCAGTCTAGATTTTTAAATCCCTTTTATTATAATATTTATTTTAGAAACCTAGTTATTATACATTCTTTCTCTGCACCTTTGGGAGGTAAAACTCTAATCGGTTTTATAATTCAATCTTATGATGCAAGATGTATTTTCTGAGCACTCTGAGGCTCATCTTGAAATGCAATCATGAAACAAGTTTCCCCTATCTTCTTTATCTGAGAGGGAGAGAGAATCTGAAATTAGTGAATGACTTTCTCTACCATTTCATGTAAGAAAACTGAAGAAAGTTTACTTTTATTTGGTTATGTCAATTAGAAAATAGATCTACAATATTCCTAAACCTACCTCAGCTCTTTCTTTTACCTGGTATGTGATTCAGTGTAGAGCACATAAGTTGCCTCTGGGAGGCTCTTTGATTCCTATTACTTGCAAACAAAACAAAACAAAACAAACTAACAAAAACAAAGAAAACTAACTTCCACTTTTGCTTTCAGTAAAAGTTTCCAAATTGTTTCCTTTCCTCTGTTTTAAATAATATTAAAATAGCATTAACTTCTTTTGCTAATCAAATCTGGAATAAGCTTTGCATAATTAAGGCAAATAAAATCTCAGCAAATGGCAGTTGTAGATATTTTTCCTATAATTGTACTACTAGTATGAAGAAAAACTACTTTTTACGTCTGCTTTAAGAATTACTATACTAGAGGTGATTGCATATTGAACTGAGATATATTAATTTATTATGGGACTGTTGCATTTCTACATAATTTATCAGTAGGAAATTTGGAGGTGAAGATGTGAAGATAAGATCTGGGTGAGATGTATGTAATTAATGAATGGTACATGGTTTTTTGTTTTATTTTTTGTTTGTTTTGAGGGGATCATGCCTGGTTCTGCTCAAGGGTTACTCCTGGCTCTTTGCTTGGGAATTGCTGCATGCAGGGGAGACCACATAGAATGCCAGAATTGAATCTGGGCAGCAGCATGCATGGTAAATGCCCTCCTTGTGGTGCTATCTATTGCTCAGGTCCTGAGTAGTGCATAATTTTATTTGCGATGAGGCATCAAAAAAAATCTATAAAAAAAATCTATAAAAATTAGGTGACAGTTGAGTGGCCAGATACCTCAGAAAAAAAGGGAGAGGATGTTAAATCTTGAAAAGACAGATCTCTGTGTTCTAAAGATGATAAATTAAAGAGTGTCAGACGGTGTGTAGTTGATAGTAATAGTTGATAGGTATAGAAAAAGAATATAGTCTTCAAGGGAGGGGAGTGAAGAGAAAAAGGCATGAAATTGGTGATGAGAGGCTCCTGTCTGTTTGATCCTTATCAGCTGAGTTTTCCTAGGATTCTTTTCTTAGCATGAAACTATTCCAGTAGCAGAAACAGCATCACCTGAAAACAGCTTAGATCAGTAAAGTTTCTGTTTCCATCTCAGCCAGACCTCCTTGGGTTGAGGCTCAGAAATATGAATCCAACTGGACTAAAATAAAGATAAGTTATTTATTTATATGTATTTATTAGGGAGAGCCTTCCAATAAAACATGCTTTCAAACTTTATGCTTAAAGTAATATTTCAGAGAACCAAGAATTATTATATTCTGCTTTTATTGCCAACTAGGAAAGAATGATATGAAGTCACAGTATAAATAAGAAAATAGTAAAAATAGAAAAAAGTGAAGGTAAAAGAAGTATAAAACCAAAATTTGGGAAATAGGGTAAGAAAGAAAGAAAAAAGAAAGAAAGAAAGAAAGAAAAAGAAAGAAAGAAGAAAGAAAGAAGCAAAAGAAAGAAAGAAAAAAGAAAGAAGGAAAGTAGGAAGGAAGTAAAGTAAGAAGGAAGGAAGGAGAAAAAGAAAGAAAAAGAAAGAAAGGAGAAAGAAAAGAAAGAAGAAAGAAAGAAGGAAGGTAGGAAAGTAGTTAGGAAGGAAGGAAAGTAGAAAAGAAGGTAGGAAGAAAGGAGAAAAAGAAAAAAGAAAGGAGAAAGAAAAAAGCAAGAAAGAAAGAAAGAAAGAAAGAAGAAAGAAAGAAGAAAGAAAAAGAAAGAAGAAAGAAAGAAAGAAAGAAAGAAAGAAAGAAAGAAAGAAAGAAAGAAAAAGAAAGAAAGAAAGAAAGAAAGAAAGAAAGAAAGAAAGAAAGAAAGAATGAAATTAATAGAAAAAGAAAGAAAGAGAAAAAGAAAGAAACAAACAAACAAAGAAAGGAAGAAAGAAAAAGAAAGAAAGATAGAAAGAAGAAGAAAGAAAGAAACAATGAAAGAAAAAGAAGGAAAGAAAGAAGAAAGAAAGAAACAATGAAAGAAAGAGAAGGAAAGAAAGAAAGAAAGAAAGAAAAAGAAAGAAAAAAGAAAAAGAGTATTAAGGCTTTTTGACAAAGTCAGTCTTCATTCTTATGACCAAATATGCCTCATATATTCAAAATTTACAAAAGGGGAACTTGTAGTTTTCAGGGGGGACTTATCTAATAGAACAAGCAATACTTGTAGTGGAACATGTATTATTATTTTCACTTTTTTTTTTTTTTTTTTTTGGTTTTTGGGTCACACCTGGCAGCGCCCAGGGTACTCCTGGCTCTATACTCAGAAATCGCCCCTGGCAGGCATGAAGGACCATATGGGATGCCGGGATTCGAACCACAGTCCTTCTGCATGAGAGGCAAATGCCTTACCTTCATGCTATCACTCCGGTCCCAATTTTCACTTATTTTAATTTTAGTTTGGATGCCCTCCAAAAAAGTCCTTAGGAAGTGTTATCCCCCACCCCCACCCCCCGCATATTCTCAGCCAACACAGCTGCTAGTTTTATACAAGGATATAAAAGCACTGGGGTTAACTACCAGAGATGTTCAGGAACCTTAAAGGCTGCACCAACTGATGCTTGGTGTACCATGTCGTTATGAGGCTCAAACCTGGTCCAGTGAATGCCAGGCATTTCTCTCGGCCTAGGAATTTGGTTCACGTCACTTCTGATACTTCATTGAAATGCAATTGGCAAAAGAGGTGGCCTAGCATGTTTCTTCTTGTCAGAAGAAGTGATTTCAGAGCCTCTCACCATTTTGTGAGGCAATTTTTTTAAATTTTATGTACTCCATAAAAATTACTAGCGTCCTCAAAGAAAACTTGCTTGTATGGATTTTATTGGCTGTTATTTTCCAGAGGATAAATTTAAACAGAAATTTAGACAGAATTATTTTAAGAGAAGAGTAGCAAATCTATTGTACGCTAATATAAATAACTTTTATTTAAGAAAATCACTAATTTCCAAAACAAAATCACAAATTAGAGTGGCATTTTCTTATGTAACTTTTTGGGCATTATTGTCTGTTGTACTGGACTTCAGAACTAGAATATTCTCCTCAGCTTCTGCTTTCAGTGTTCTGCAACATTTGTTTTGGTTAGTAAAATGTAAAAGTAAAAAAATCTTGATTTACACAGATCTTTCTGTTGGAGATGCCGGATTTTTGGAACACCCTCAAAGGGACAAAAGACCCTCTCAGTGCTTCCTTTGAGAGTTGTTGGCTAAATTCTCCTATAGTCTCCAAATCTCAATGACATAGGACAGCAAAGGCTGCTCATAACTGTCATTGCACTTCCTTTGCTCAGAGCGGCTTTGCTGTATAATGTCTTAACTGATAACACTGTTGTTGGAGCATCCACTTTCTGGGCATCCGGAATGAGAATGCATGTACTTTTCCTTTGAGCTATCTTTCCTGCCATTTTCTATATTTTAATGTTTTTGCAATATATGCCCATTTCAGAATGTTATAGCAGGCAAATGAAATTTTAGCACAGTGAATATCTAATGATTTATAATCAATTAGCATGAGTCTTGATAATACACATGGTCTTCTGAGAAAATTTAAAAAATATAATTCCAATTAGCAATAAGAACATAACACTTAAAAACATTCCCTGAATACTAATTCAAAATGCATATATTGCATATGCTAAGTTTCTTTACCTATGACCTGAAAGAAATTTGAACAGGTTAATATTATGTGATTACATTGAAATGTGTGATACATAGTATAATAAATGAAAATAAACGCCTCGCCTGTAATTAAAATAGTTTGCAAAAAAGGGACATAATAATTCAACAGTAAAATTATTTCTTTTGATTTAATAAGTGTTAATTATTTAAAGAGAAAATGTCTTATTTCTTTAATAAAGAGTAGACTTTAAATATCATTGTTTTAAAAATCATTGTTTGGGGCCCGGAGAGATAGCACAGCGGCGTTTGCCTTGCAAGCAGCCAATCCAGAACCTAAGGTGGTTGATTCGAATCCCAGTGTCCCATATGGTCCCCCATGCCTGCCAGGAGCTATTTCTGAGCAGACAGCCAGGAGTAACCCCTGAGCACTGCCGGGTGTGGCCCAAAAACCAAAAAAAAAAAAAAAAATCATTGTTTGTTTTATTGAGTCACTATCATATATATTTCTTATTGTGACTATAAAATTACCATAAACATCTAAAAATAAATTTTCATCTATAATTTATGGAGATGAAAAGTCAGAAATGATCTTACAAGCTTAAATAATTAGATTATTATTTATATTATTATTATTATATTATTATATATATAATATATATTATTATATATATTATTATATATATAATTATTAATTATATAATATTATATATTATATTATTATTTATATACTATAAATAGGTATTAGAGTTACTTTTGAGAATCTATACTGGAAACTGATTTTTGTCCTGTATAGCTTCTCTAATCTTCTTGTAGGAACTTATGGTTTCTTCTTTCAGTTTCACAGCCCATCACTCTAACTTCTGTCTCATTTGATCTCTGATATTTCTGCCTCCTTCTTGGTACTTTTGTGATTATGCTGGACCCATCCAATGAGCCAGAACATCTTCTCTGCCTTACTTTAATCACAACTGCAAAGGTTATTTTGCTATCTGTTACAAAGTAGTCAGAATTCTAGATTTTGTTCGGACATGGACAATTTTAGTATTTGTTGAGTTCAAAATAAAGAGTTTAATATTTTTTCTATTACAGTTAGAATTATTTTTGTTTTTAAGGAGTTTAGCTTCTTATTTTTTAATTATTAAGTAACATTTATTGAATTTCTTATTTGGCAGATAAACTTGAACTCCTCACATATATTCTTATTACTGATCTATGAGGTACATATTATTAAGGCTGGTGCAACCACAATCACAATATAGACTATCTTTTCATATTCACTATTTATATGTTTCTTTCAAAAAATTGCTTAAAGTTGACATATATTAGAGAGGCAATTTTCTTCAAATTACTTCAAAAACTATTAAAACTATTAATTAAAAACTATTAAAATATATATATTATATATACAATGTTTGAGCACCATTACATATGACTCTAAGGCAAAAAGTCTGACCACAAGGAAATTTATAAATTCTAACACACACACATGCACACACACTGACAACATAGAATGTAATGGAAATGGTATTTGGTTTCTTTTGCCTTTCTTAACATCTTTATATACAATTCAAAAATTTTCAAAAGGGAAGGTTGAAAATACTTCTTGAAAATAAAGTTAAAAATTTTCTTCATATTTTTGGTGAGTAACAAATTAGTTTTATATAGAATAGTTAGAAATTTAAAACTTCTGGAGCTGGAGAGATAGCACAGCAGCGTTTGTCTTGCAAGCAGCCGATCCAGGTCTAAGGTAGTTGGTTCGAATCCTGGCATCCCATATGGTTCCCCCGTGCCTACCAGGAGCTATTACTGAGCAGACAGCCAGGAGTAACCCCTGAGCACCGCCGGGTGTGGCCCAAAAACCAAAAAAAAAAATTAAAACTTCTTTAAAAATAAAAGTTAATTAAAGTTAATTAAGCAAATACAGTGGTTAAGTATTTATAAAGAAAATTAGTCTTTATACTACAAAGTAAATATTTTGAGAAAATGATATTTTAGTCTAAATACACATTTTAGGTACATGTACATTGTGTAGAAATCTAATACACTAGCCTTGACCACTAAGACAATGCATGCCTTCTCAGAAATAATTTTTTCTCAATTTTCTGCAATAAAGGAAAGTAGTAGATTTTTCATAAAATGAAATATTTCTCAAAGCTATGAAGAACTTTAAAGAACAGAGTTTTATTTATATATTTAAAACAAAAATTGTTAAGTCTTGCCATTATCTAATATTGCTTTGAAATATTCTCTTGGATGAAATCCAGAAGTCTTCGGCAGAAAGTGAAGAAATCTACAGGAACATGTTGCAGGCTCAAGCTCTGCTCTGAAATTTAATCCCCAACCCCTGGTTATTTCAAAAGACCTAAAAAGGATATATACATTTCCTTCATATATTTCTTTATATGTATTTCCTTAGTAGTATAATTTTATTGTGCATTTCCTATGTAGATGTAGTTTTCTCCATCCCTTTTTTGGATTTCTTTAGAAGGAAATTCTAGTAGATAAATTTTGCTTGAGTTCTGAATTCATGTTAGACCAAGTTATAGGGATTGTTTATATTGTTATTTTTACCTCCATATGCACCAGTATTATCATATGACATTGTTCTTTTTCCACAGGCACATTAAAATGGGGAAATCTTGTATATAAAAAATGTTCTTATCAAATATGTATAGGAACTCTTTAATTTTATATTGCAGGGGTCCTTTTAGCCTGAACATTTGTCATAGTGACTTGACTTAGGCTTTAGTTGATCAGACATTGACATTGAATGTTGGATTCCATCTTGTGAACCAGCACAGTTTACTGCACCAGCACCAGGAATGGAACTTCAACCAGGGAAGATCTTAATGATGTCTCGACACTGACTTGCTCCAGAGTGGCAAAGTGAGTTCATATGACACCTGATGACTTGGAAACAACAAAAATTGCTTTTATGGCAGGTTTCCCACTTCACCCTTTAACAGTGAGATGAAATCAGAGGATGCTCCATGTTACCCTAATTTCAAAAGAGGATCTGTGCAAAACCAAGATCTGTAAATACAGAAGCCTGAGTGTGACAACTGATTGAGATGAAATTTACTGGGACTATAATAAGAACGACTTTGGGGTTAGACAATTTAGTATGCCCAAGAATGTAGTTGGTCTTATGGCAGGATGCTTCACGGGTAGTGTCTCCCTGTTTTTTTAGGTGAAGTGGTTTCCTTTCTATTTTTCTCAATGTTTACTGTGCCTATGGAAAAAAAAAACACTTTTTTTTTTGCTTTTTCTTTACTCTTTTTTTGTCCTTTTTTCTTTTAAATAGGGGATCCTGCATTTTTCATAGAACCTTGGGGTATGGATTACTTTGTTTTACCTCATATTTCTGAAATTTTCTATAAAATTAAGAAGAAAAGAAAAAAAAGAAAGATGGGGGGGGTAGGGTCCCAGTGGTCACAGTTGCATTGGTGGAGAAAAAAATGAACAGAACTAAATATCCAAGCCAAAGTTAATAACAATTAAATCAAGAAACCTAAACTTTAACAATCTAAACTTAAATGAACCTTTTATATTGGCAAACCAGGGGACAAAGGGTGGTGGTATAGGATGCATCTGAGGGTCATTGGTAGAGGGAAGTTGATACCAGTGGTGGAAATGGACCTGATGAAGGACTTTGTAGATCAATGGTTTCAATAAAATAAAATTAAGAAATGAAAGTGAAGAAATTTGAGAATGTCAGAGACTAATAAATTATAATATATAAATGAAGATAAGAATGATCTATTTATATTATGTTTATGTAAATGAATTTATTTTTAAATAAATTAAAAATGTATAGGTGAGTATGAGGAAATCTGCTACTCAACTAATTAAAATTTCTTATGAAAAGCCATGGTAAATATATAGTTATAATTCAAATCACATGAGGAAGGAGGGAAGTTATGTCATTATATTACAAAAATTAATCATCCTATTTGTGATAAAAATTTTCCTTGAATATATTTATTAATCATTATAACATAATCATATCAATAATTAATAACCATTGATGTTTAATTATATTATTAATTAATAGTTGATTATCATTTAGTACTCTCATGGGTAAAGAAGACGTCTATATTTTTCCTAAGACTATATAAGTTTTTTCCCTGAAAACACAGTATTGTTTGGTAGTATATATCTTTCTGATTTTGTGCCTTCCTAAATACTGTTTAGAAATGAAAGGGAAGAAAACAGAAATAGAAAAGATCAATAAAACAAACTCTTTCCTCCTCAAATAAAATAAATACTATTTGTTCTATACCCTCCATGTATAAGTATAGTGAATGTGGGTGGAATAATCGGATTATAATAGCTCATTTTTGATAACAAACATTTCAAAAGAGTTCATTTATTCATATGAAATTAACTGAGGTAAAGAAACATTTCTATTTACAATGAGTATAGATATTTTTTATAAAAATTAAGTCACAAAGTTATTTTAATCAGTTTAAATAGTTATTTCTCTGCTTAATTTATAACTTAAAATAATTTTTAAGACAGTTTCATGTAAAGAATCATGACTTACAAAGTTATTAATAGTTAAATTTTAGGCAGACAATATTTCAACATGAATCCCACCACCAATGTCAACTCCCATCAACCAGTGGTATCATTCTCCATTATCTTCCACCCACTGCCAGCCACATTTACAGGAACATTACAAAGTTCTGTAGTTGCAGCTTAGATCTCATGTTTTCAAAGTTGTTGTACCTGAGCTTTGAATTTATTTTTATACCACTCTTCCATATCTCCAATATAACTGAAGCCCCAAACTCTGTTCTCCCATTACTTCCCATTTTCTTTTCTTTCCTCCCCTCCTTGATTTCTTTCCTTTTCTGTCCTCTTTCCAATGCTTTGGGGTTAAGGGTAAATCTAGGCATCTCCCTTTTACTACATTACATTTCTTCATCCATTTATTCTATAGACTAAATGTAAGTGAAATCATCCTGTGTTTGACTTTCTTCTTAAGGCTTACTTCACTCAACATGATATTTCCAGTTCCAACCAGATTGCAGCAAATTGCATAATTTCATCATTCCTTGCAGTGGAATAATATCCTAATGTATATATGTACCACATCTTTATCATCCATTTATCTGTGTTGAACACTTGTTGATTTCACATCTTAGCTATGGTATTAAGTGCAACAGTGAAAATGGTGTGCATATGGACTTTTTTAAAAATAATTTTTATTGTGATCAAAGTGAATTACAAGTCTTTCACAGTAATATTTAAGGGGCATAGTGACAATGTATTAGGGCCATCCCCACCACCAGTATTGACCTCCCTCCACCCCTGTTCCCAGCATGTATATGGACTTTTTTTTTTCTTTTGCTCTTTGGACCACACCCGGTGATGCTCAGGGGTTACTCCTGACTATGTGCTCGGAAATTGCTCCTGGTTTGGGAAAGCATATGGAACCACGGTCCGTCCTAGGCTAGCACTGACAAGGAAAATGCCTTACTGCTCTGTGCCACTGCTCCCGCGCCAGCATATGGGCTTTTGAATGAATGTTTTTAATTTCTGGAGGAAGTTTTTACAGGGGTTGAACCAGACATTACTACCAGCAGTGGATAATAATTCCTTTTTCACTGTATCCCTGACAGCTCAGATTGTTCCTATTATTTTTGAAACATGCCATGCTCACTGGTGTGATATGCTGTCTCATTGTTACCTTGATTTGGATTTTCCTAATAATAAGTGGTGCTGAGAAATTTTTCATGTGCCTATTGACCTGTTTTTAATATTCAGAAAAGTGTCTATTAATTTCTTCACCACTTTCTTTGAGAAAATTTTAAATATTTTTGGTTGATCTTTGTGAGTAACATACATCCTGGACAGAAAGCCTTTATTTAATGTGTTGAATCATATTTTTTCCATTTAGTTAGCTGTCTTACTTTTAGCCTGTGTTTCTGTATTCATGCAGAAACACTTTTGTTAGTGATATGAGATTATTGAAGACATCTTTTAGGTTCAAATCATGGAGTAGTCTGCCTTGTATTCTTTATAGTTTTCATCCTGATCTCAAAGTCTTTGATCCACTTTCAATTGACTTTTCTGTAAGGCATAAAATATGAATTTAGCTTTAATTTATTTTTGTTGTTGTTGTTCTCTCTCATTTTGGGGGGGCACACCCAGAGGTTCTCAGGGTTATTCCTGGCTCTGGGCTCAGAAATCGCACCTGGCAGGCTTGGGGGACCATATGGGATGCTGGGATTCGAACCTGAGTCTGTCCAGGATCAGCTGCATGCAAAGCACACACCCTACAGCTGTGTTATTGCTCTGGTCCCTGAGCTTTAATTTTTTACATGTAGTTATCCAGTGTTCCCAAGACCATTTGTTGAAGAAGCTATCTTAATCCATGTTATGTTCTCATTTTTTTTTATTGAAAATTAACTATCCTTATGACTTGACATTGTTTTATAAATAAAAAATCTACTCTGATTGACAGGAAATCTGAAGGGTAGAAATTGAACAGAAGAGATGGGTAACAAAGGAATGAAAACACTATGCTATGAAATTAAAATCTTTATTAGAATACCAACAAATTTTTAAAAATTAATGATCTAAGAAACCTAACATTTCAAGAGAGTAAAATTCAAACCATATCTGAGAAATAGGGATATTCCTTTTGAATTTTGGCTAGGATAAGGTGTGCTTTCTGTTACCTTATTGTATTTATACTTTTGAAAGTTGACTATTGTTAAGCAGTAGCTATATAAGAATATAATCATTTGGTTATAATCAAACGTGTTTTTAATTAGAAATGGTTTTAAATAAGGTCTCCTTTTTTATGTGATAACAATATGTAAATCTAAGGAAGGCAAACTTTTTATAAATGGTATGTATAGGGGCCCAAGCGATAGCACAGTGGTAAAGTGTTTGCCTTGCATGTGGTTGACCCAGGAGGGACATGGGTTAGATCCCCAACATCCCATATGGTCCCCCAAGCCAGGAGTGATTTCTGAGTGCAGAGCCAGTAGTAATCCTTGAGCATCACTGGGTGTGGCCCAAAAACCAAAATAAAAAAGTCATGTAGAATGCCTATTTCGAATACAGGGGGAGGTAAGAGTTGGGGTGCATTGGTGGTGGGAATGCTGCACTGGTGAAGTGGGATGTTCTTTTTGTGACTGAAGCCCAACTATAAACATCTTTGTAATCATGGTGCTTAAATAAAGATTATTTTAAGAAAATGTCATCAGGGAACCCAAATACATTTTTTGGCATAATAATTTCTTTTTTATTAATTTTTTATTTTTAATTATGAGAACAAAGATGCAAAGAAAGAGGACAAGGTAAAGTTACAATGGAAGGACAATCACCCATAACATAAATCTTAGAAGAAGTCCCCTTGCTGATATCTTAACTTTGAACTTTCAGCCAAAGAACATTAAGATAAATAAAACAGAATTCATGTACAATTACTTTGTCCCTCAAGTCCCCAGATTGTAACACATTATATTTCTTAACAGCACACCAGGCAATCTAAAGCCATAAAACTTACGTAACTCCTTAAACATTAGAGGCATAGTATTTTTTACATTTTCATGTACATGCATATTTGCTTAAGTTAACCTCAAATTTTAAGTGTTTTTTAATTAAATATATTTTTTATTTAAGTAACATGATCATATTTGGGTTACAGTCATAACCAGAACACCCCCCCTTCACCAGTGCAACATTACCCCTCCCCCTTCCCATCCCCTACCTGCATTCGTGACAGGCACTCTACTACAGTAATTTGTTTGTAAGTTCAGTAAGTTGTATTTTTTTCCTTAAAGGATAAGAGTAAAAAAAAATATATATAGTAAAGGTGTGATAATGGCAATCGCCAATGTTTGCATAGGTCCGGAAAAATGGAGAAAATGGAAAAAAAGTCCTTGACCTGATTACAAAAAGGCCTCAGCCCAGAAGTTTATTGGCATAAGACAGACTCTGGGTTCCAGGCATACCAGTCTATCCAACTCCAGTATTTCTCAAGGTCCCGGTGAAACTTTAGCTATAGTTTGTATCAGACTTTTATATTTAAAGACTCTGTGCATTTCTTTCGTCGATGTCAGGCTGATGTGGAGCATCCTCTAGTTTCAGCATATCATTAAATGCAGAGCAATCTGCCCTGCATGCGGACTGTTGCTGAGTTGCCTGGGTGTTGGGAGTACTCTTTGGAGTAAGTCAATGCCAAAGCAGTGGTAGGTCTTCGCTGGTAGAGGCTTGGATCCTGGGAATGTTAAAGACAATTGTGGTTGTTCCCAAAGATCAGGTGTGTGTGGGTGATGCCCATTCTTCTGAGACCTGAGCCAAATCATTATGTCAATGTTCAGGGTAAAAGGCCTAATTACATTACCAAATTTGTGTTCCCATCTCTATTAGATAAAAACTTGTTTGCATATGTATTATTTTTCCATTTTAATGTGCCTATGCAAAAGAGAAGCAATGCCACAAAATATTGTTGGTGCATCTGGTGGCCAACGAATAAAGTCCAACATTTCCGGTAACTTGGTATAAATGTGAAATCTATACCCAGTTACTCTTCTACAAGTATTGCTTATAAAACAGATCTCACAAGGGGAAAATCAAACAATCAAATAACTAATATAGTGGGCAAAATTGTCACTATGTGAGGATATTTGAAAAGAGTTATAGATGTAAGGGAATACATCTGAGATATACAAAATAGATGCATGTGACCCTTTTATGTTTTAAAAAGAAAAAAGAAAGAAAGAAAGAAAACAAGGGTATTTGATGACAACAGGTGATAGTTAAGTTTGAGACATGTTTTGCAGCATTACAGAACCCTATATTGTCCTTGAACTAGGGATTATGCTGAAGCTGATTCTGGTTTCATGCAACAGGCCATAGTTTAATGGGGGCATGAGGGGCCACCAAGCATGGGTCAACAGGCCTGTTGGTTATAGTTGTTTGTATAGGCATGAGTTGAGGACCGAGAGGGTGTCATTCAATGAGGAGCTGGATGGTGGTGTTGGAGCAGAAGGTCAGTCTTGGTGTCTACCCAATCAGGAACTGAGGATAAGGAGGGTTGAATAAGGGGAAGATAATGGTTCAAGGTTTGGGTATGAGGAGGTAGGAGAGACAAAGGAGTGAGGGGAGAGGCAATACATAAAAGACTATACAATAAAGGTCAATTTGAGTGTTTTATCAGAATCTTGGGCATCCTGATTCTATTCCTATGAACAGTCTCGTATCAGGAACGTTTTTGGATATTGCTTAAAAAGTACATTTGTCACGCGGGTGCATTTGCGCCTGCGCGGGTTTAAAATATAGTATTACTAGCAAACAAAACAGGGGGTCTAATATACTTAAGGGAGGGGTTTCCCTCCTCCACCTGCCCCCCAGGGCCCGAGTTGCCAAGGACGGCCATGAAGACCCGCCTGGCGTGGGGGGGGGGGGGTCCCAGTCTCCTGGACCAAGTGTTCAGCCCAGGAGATCTGTGACCCGCTGTCCGACCAGCGACCCTAACATACCAGAGGGACAGCTTTCCTGGCATGTGCGCTCTGCTGGGTCCAACTGCGAGCTCCCTCTCCAGTTTGAAAATTGAATGGGAGGGGTTTCCCTCCTACGCCTGCCCCCCAGGGCCCGAGTTGCCAAGGACGGCCATGAAGACCTGCCTGGCGTGTGGGGGTCCCAGTCTCCTGGACCAAATGTTCAGCCCAGGAGATCTGTGGCCTGCTGTTCGACCAGCGACCCTAACATACCAGAAAAACAGAGGGACGGTTTTCCTGGCATGTGTGCTCTGCTGGGTCCAACTGCGAACTCTCTCTCCAGCCAAATACATTTTTTAAATCTCTCTGTCTTATACATGTCTTCCTTATTCTTAATCTTTTCAGAATTGGTGCAGAATGATTGCTAAATGTGTTGACATTGTGTCAGTGAGTGTGTGTACATGTTTGTACATATATATTTGTCTCTCTATGTTTACATGCGAGAAGAAAAAAGAGAGGAAACCAAAGCTATATATTTAAAAGAATACAAAACTGCCTTGGGGATAGTGGAGAGATATTACAGGTGTAAGGTACTTGCCTTCCATGTAGCAGAACAGGATTTAATCTCTGTACTCTAAGTGTAATTCCTGAACACAGAGCCAGGAGTATGCCCTGAGCTTGAACAGATGTGGCTTAAAAACAGAATAAAAAACTATCTTGGGCACTCAATCCCTTCATTAATCTTTATTTCATTGGCACAATTATGAATTTTGGTCAGATTTAGTTGGAAGGCTGCTAAAAAGAACAGAAGGCCAGCATGCTATCAATGTCTGTCACAAGTATTTTCAGAGTTATTTTTTCTCAAGGACAATGACAGTATTCAGTACAAATTTGTCATATTAAAATTAATGTTAAATTAATAGCAAAATGATAAACTTCTTAACATGTTACTTATGTTAAAATTATAAAAAATATTGTGCTGTTTAGTAATTTCTTAATAAGTTATAGATGTTCAATGATAAAGTATAACTGGCATGCAGTTATGAAGCTGGAATAATTATAATCAGTTTCCAGATTGCAATAAATGTATATACACATTTAATAATTTTTTTTGTTTTTATTTTTGGGCTACACCCGGTGATGCTCAAGGATTACTCCTGGCTATGTGCTCAGAAATAGCTTCTGGCTTGGGGGACTATATGGAACACTGGGCATCGAACCCAGGTCTATCCTGAGTCAGCCGCGTGCAAGGCAAAAAATGCGCTATCACTTTGGCTCCACACTCAATATTAATAAAAATTATCTTTTAATTTTTTGCATTACCTCATATTTATATTATCTTTATGCTGTGCATCCATTGGGGAAGAAAGGTAAATAATGACCAGTTCTGGTAACTAGCAATGTATCTGTAAAGTTTTATACTTTCCTAAGTATTGTCATTTATCTTGCTGTCAAAATACAACAAAGGCAGCCTATTCCCTTTTATTACACAGTTAATTATAAATGTGTCTTAATGAAAGAAGAAAATTTGATTTTGGTTCCAAGATTTTGGATCTTTAGGTATATGTATGGAAGGCACTGGATAGAGAAATGAAATCTAACATAGTCCATTTGAAAGTGATTCAAAGGAAAAGTTAAACATCTAATGAGACCTGTTAAAACTTTAATAATTTAGAGGCTATCAGTATGAAATCTTAATGATATTTCTCTCTGAAAATTTATTTCTGCTTGGAGAATTTTAAAGCACTTTTTTTTTCTTATTTTCTAAGAGATCTTCAATTTAAACTAAGTAGAACACCAAAATCTATTGAGATAAATGATGCCCTTTCTGGTTAACAATATGTTGAGATTTTCATCTCTAATTCTGTTATCCTATGATTATCATCTTTCTGAATTATGGATGTACACTGTCAATTAATTTAAAACCTTTTAATAAGTTATGCTGAGGACCATAGAACTAGATAACCCAATTTTATTTAGTATTATAATGTCTCTTCACTTTCTTTTATGGGTTTTAAAAATAGAGAGCTGCCTCTGGGTTTCCTCCATTATAAGATTTTGAGAGATCACTGGCATGTAAGTGATAACTCTTTTTTATTTATCAATGATTTACCAATGAACAGCCAGAAAACTAGTTTCAGTACCTCAAGGTTGATAATTGGTTATCAATTCACATTATTCAATTGTTCTAAACAAGTGATACTGAAAATTCTACACTAAGTGATTTTTTATGTCTTTTTCTATTGGAAATTTCAGTATAAAAGACTCCCAGAAACATTAAGAGTCAACTCAATAAGGGAGTCAACTCAGACCTATAAAAGGAAAAAAAAAAGAAAATAGAGTGAATATAGCCTATATATTTTTTCTATTAGTTACAAACAAAAAAATTTCAAAGTTGTAGAGAGAAAAACTCTTACATATTTTAAAAGAATTTTTCTCCTAAATAGTCTGGGATAAAATTTACAAATTGACACACTACTACTTTCAAATTATATTTTCTACAAATAAAAAAATATTATGCAGCCATAAAATAAAACAATGATTGATGGAATCAGAGTGATAGTACAGAGATAGGTCATTTGCCTTGCACACTGCTGACCTGACTTCTATTCCTGGCATCCCATTTGGTTCCCCTTAGCACTGCTAGGAGTAATCCCTGAAAGCAGTTATGTGAATCCTTTCCCCTCCCCACCAAAAAAAAAAAACAAAATAAAGAAAGAAATCATGATGAATATATTGCTGTTATATAGACCCAGTCAACTTGAGTCAACAGTCTTAAAAATTCTCTTATGTAGCGAAACAGTATTTTCTTTTGTTTGTTTAGGAGCTGTGCTAAGCTGTGTTCAGAAGTTGCTCCTGGCTCTGTGCTTAGTGATCACTCCTGATTGACTTAGGGGTCATATGTGGTGTTGGGATTAAACATGATTCAATAGTATGTAAGGAAAGCCCTTGCTTTACCACCTCTGGGACCAGAAAAGGAATTTATTTTATAAAAATTATAATAATAATTAAAGGATAAATTATGCATATTGTGTATATAGTTGTCATCTTTTCAGTTTCATGATGTTTAGCTGTCATCTTCTCAGTTTGCTCAGTTTTCTTTGATTTTCACAACTTTGGTACTTTTGAATGTTTAGACATTTTATTTATTTATTTTTAAGAATGTCCCCTGTGTTTCTGAAATTTTCTGTTTAATAGATTCTGGATGTATATCTTTGTCAGTGACATCAGTAATGATGTGTTTTGTTCAGATCACCTTAGAACAGATCACCCATAACTTTGACTTGCTACCTTACTAAAGATAATTGATAAATTAGTTATTTGATTAAAGTTGTGATATTTTTCCATTACAAAATTACTCTTTTCACTCTGGAAGTTAATATGTAATCACAGGGATGTGGTTTTATAGGCTATTAATACTTTATTTCCTTCAGAATTTACATTTATTTATATATTAGTACCTCTTTGCTGAATTAATTTTTG
Organism: Suncus etruscus; assembly: GCF_024139225.1. Classification (NCBI taxonomy): domain Eukaryota; kingdom Metazoa; phylum Chordata; class Mammalia; order Eulipotyphla; family Soricidae; genus Suncus; species Suncus etruscus. The sequence goes on along the minus strand of NC_064849.1, from coordinate 43,876,710 downwards.
TGATGATAATTGCTAAATGATAGTTTTGTAATGTTGGTGCTTTTTATTAATTAGTTCACATTATCTTGAAAGAATAAAAAATCTTCTGGACGGCAGTGCCCAGGTTTAAACCCAGATTTTCACACATGTGAGCCATGAGCCCTACTGCTGAATTTTATATTGATCCAATTTTTGTTCAAGTTATTGTTATTAGTATAAACTGAATTATTTCTGTTTTACTTGATTATTACATTATTTTTATTTTTACTATTCATTTTGTTATTCATGTTTGATAAACAATAATCCTTTAAAGAGCCTTCCATATTTATTTTGTTTTGGTCCTATCTTTGTATTTTATTTGACATACACCCATCATTGTGTAAGTTTTTATTTTATTTTTTTAACATTCTGGCAGAACAAGATATTCCAATATTATCCTCTTGGTTTATGACTTGGGACCAGTATATTAATAAGGAAACTGGTTCTTTATTAGTAGTGCTATTTAGAAGCCAAGAGCTGTGATCCTGCTATGGTTGTTGCTATTACAGTGTTACTCTTCTCAGACCACTATAGTAGATAAAAAAACTATAATCACATATATTATATCCCTATGCAGAGAAAAACACAAATTTATGTTAATGACTTTTATTCTAATTGATAATACAAGTTTCTACTGCAGTTCAACAATACAATGTAGACTTGTAACCTCTTCAAATCGTTTTTTTAAAAAAGATACCTTGGGTTGGAGAGATAGCATGGAGGTAAGGTGTTTGCCTTACAAATAGAAGGTCGGTGGTTCGAATCCTGGCATCCCATATGGTCCCCTGAGCCTGCCAGGAGTAATTTCTAAGCATAGATCCAGGAGTAACCCCTGAGCACTGCCAGGTGTGACCCAAAAACCAAAAAAAAAAAAAAAAAGATACCTCATTTATGCACAGTGTGTTAACTCTTGAACATATAACTCCTTTGTATTATCAATTCTGCTTGCAGTCTTTCCCTCTGCAAAGGTACCACATCACACTACCAGGGGTCCTCAAACTTTTTAAACAGAGGGCCAGTTCACTGTCCCTCAGACCATTGGAGGGTCTGACTATAGTAAAAACAAAACTTATGAACAAATTCTTATGCACACTGCATATATCTTATTTTGCAACGAAGAAACAAAACAGATACAAATACAATATGTGGCCCGTGGGCCATAGTTTGAGGACCACTGCATCGGTCTTTGACCACCACAGTGTATTCATACATCATACTCCCTTTTTAAGGTCCATTATTCATTCTGAGTATTATGAGTATGTCAGTAATGACAAAGTATTTATTTTTGTTCCTAACACCATCAGCAGTTCTATTTACATATCTATTCTATACTTAAGAGTCCATGTAACTCTTGCCAAATATTCCCCATTCCTCTTTCTCCAGACTTCTATGAACTATTGTCCCACATAATACCTGAAATTTAAAAAATATATAAAATATTTTAGTTGGATCATATGCATTTTCATTTGCTATATAAAAGACAAAGAATATCTAATTGTTTCTTTGAGGAATTAATTATTCTCTAGAAAAGTTGAAAAGCAAACTTAAAATATTTGCCCTTTGTTCCAATATTTCAGGCTTCTGTGATATTTGATAGCTCCAATTTTGTTTTTTTGTTTTGGGGGCCACACCTAACAGCACTCATATCTTACTCCTGGTTCTGTGTTCAGAAATTGCTCCTGGCTTTGGGATCACATGAGATGCCAGAATTGAACCTGGGTCTGTCCTGGGTCAGCTGTGTGCAAGGCAAATGCTCTACTACTGTGTTATCACTCTGGCCCCCATAGATTCAATTTTATGTGTAATTTTATTTTTTTTTATTTTTTGGGGAGGCCACACCTGGCAGTGCTCAGGGGTTACTCCTGGCTGTCTGCTAAGAAATAGCTCCTGGCAGACACGGGGGACCATATGGGACACTGGGATTCGAACCAACCACCTTTGGTCCTGGATCGGCTGCTTGCAAGGCAAACACCGCTGTGCTATCTCTTCGGGCCCTTGTGTAATTTTATTTTTATGATAAGTGATATTTTTTATTGTTTATCTGTGAAGCTGTGTATTCTTCCTTCAAACTGAATGTAAGTTTGGCTGGAGAAAGTACTCTTGGCGATTCATTTTGTTGAGTTTTGTCATTATATCCTACCACTGCCTTTGGGCCTTGAAAGTTGCATGTGACAAATCTGTAGTAAATCTTTAATTTTTTATTAATAATTTTTATTTTGACCAAAGTGGATTACAAATCATTCTCAGTAGTATTTTAGGTACATAGTGACATTGAATCAGGGCCATTCCCACCACCAATCTTTACCTCTCTCCACCCCTGTTCCCAGCATGCATCCTATATCGCCCCTCCTTAGCACCCGGGCTGCTAGTATAAGTGGACCCTTCTGTGTCTAGTTTATTGTAGATTGTGTATATCGATTCTGTTGTAGTTGGCTTTGGATTTGGTGTTTAAGTCTGATCATTTTTTATTATTCTACTCAATGTTCATATGACTGTTTGTCCTTGGTGCCCTCCATTATTTTCCTCCATTGTATGTAATTTCCCTTTTTTATCTTGTTGCCTTCAATACTCTATCCATATCTGTGGGATTCATTGTGACTAGGATGTGTCTTGGAGTGCTTTTATTCAGATATCTTTTAGCTGGTACTGTTCAAGCATGCAGGTTTTGATTGCATTCACTCTTTAGCTCTGGGAGTTTTTAATGCAATGATGCCCTTGACTATTGATTTTTCATGGGGATTTTCTTCTTGGGTCTCTGTGACTACAATAATTCTAGATTGTTTCTGTTGAGTCTATCAAAGACTTCTATTTTAGTTCATTCACATTCTTTGAGGATTTTTTTTCCCCATTGTCTGATCATTTGTTTTAAGGCTCTTTTCCAACCTCTTCTGATGTATGGAGTTTTTATAAATCTCATGTTCCAGCTCACTGATTCTGTCCTCAGCCACTGTTACTCTGTTGAAGAGGATATCCAGTGATGTTTTTATTACCAAGTTTTTTAGTCCTGTTATTTCAGTTTGAAGCTTTCTCATTCTACTTTCATATCTTCTTGTTTGGTTTGTTTGATTTATTCCATTGGTTCTTTGAGTTCTTTAAGCATTTTACAGAATTATTCTCTAAAGTCTTCATTCGAGATGCTATATAGAAGGTTGGCTCTCGTTGGGTCTACAGAGCTGCAATCATCATTCTCTGTGGATGGTGGTATTAAACATTGTTTCCCCATTATGTGTGATGTTTTCTACGTGTTGTGCTGGGGTTCATTAACTAGAGGATATGCATGTGATTGCATAGTGGGAATTAAGGGGGAGCTTTCCATGTTTCTAGTCAACCCTTTAAATCAGGGGTCTCAAACTCAATTTACCTGGGGGCCGCAGGAGGCAAAGTAGGGGTGATCCTTGAGTGCAAAGTCAGTAGGAAGCCTTGAACATTGGGGGGTGTGACCCAAACAACTAAAACAAAACAAAACAAAAAAAGATTCCTCTAGGGCAGGGCCACAAAATGTTGTACGGAGGGCCGCAAACAGGCCGCAAGTTCGAGACCCCTGCAAATTGTTCTATTCAGGGCTACTGGCAAGGCACCAGTCGCTTGCAACCTCTGGGGGTCCGGGGGTACTCACCATTCTGCCGTCCTTTTGATAATTTCCTTTAGGGCCTCGGGCTGAGCCAATATTTTCTATTGTTTTTGTGGTATATTTTTATAAATATTTTCAGAGGTTTATTTACTTTTAGTTTTGGAGCCACAGCCAGCAGTCCTAAGGCTGGACTCTGTTCCTGGAATAAATCTTTTTTTTTTTTTTCTTTCCTGTTCTTGCCTTTTATCTATAAAAAAATGTCACACCTAGAAGGTGGGATTATCCGGTTTCACTACCAATCAGAGGTGCTGCATTCACAAAATAACATCCAATGAGAAACCATGTGGGAGTTGATTGATATAAAGACAGATAAATCCCGTAATCCTCCATCTCCTTTATTTTACATTATAAAAAATGATAAGAGGGGGCCGGAGCTGTGGCGCTAAGTGGTAAGGCGTCTTGCCGGTGGTAGCCTAGCATGGACTGCGGTTCTATCCCCTGGCATCCCGTATGGTCCCCCACGCCAGGAGCGATTTCTGAGCTTATAGCCAGGAGTAACCCCTGAGCATCACCAGGTATGGCCAACAAAACAAAATAAAAAAAAGTTTTTTAAATGTTAAGAGGTACATAAGGTAATACACAAATAACATAACAACTTCAAGGGTGCTAGCTATACTAAATTCTAAACAATTATTATTATCTAATCTAAATAAAAAGGAAAAAGCTATAACTACTTAATAAAATATACAATAAAAGATATATACGATATATATTAAAAATTACACTTAGACAACGATACAAAGAAAATGTACATATCTCTTCTGAATGTTAAAATAATGACTGAAGCATAATTAAATTCTGGGTCATAATTTCAGTCAGTTACATGGTCATGTGGAGCCTGAGAAAATAGTTGGCAGTAGTCACAGTTCTGGAGATGATTTAAAGCTAAGGATCTCTCTCCCAAGTTGACACCAGTCACAGTCTCAAGGTGGAGTGAAGTGGCAAAAAGGCAATTCCAGCAATATTGATCTGACTGTGGAGAATGACTCATGGCCCAAATGAACCAAGTCACTCTGCCAGCATCTGGAATCAGTCTTATCAAGGCTCTTGGAACTATATGTGATGCTAGAGATTATACTAGCTTTAGCTACTTGCAATTTAATATCTACTATACTATCTTTCCAATCTGTTTTCTACAGTGTTGACTCTATTTTAAAATTTATTAATCTTTTTAAATTCATATATTTATTTATTTTGGTGTTTGGGTTATAATCAGTAGTGCTCAGGAGTTACTCCTTTCAGTGCACAGAGGACTATGTGGGATTCCAGGGATCAAACCTAGGTAGGCTGCATACAAGGCAAACACTTTACCCACTTTGGTATGAATCTGATTTCAATTTTTGGTTTTTATTTGATGAAATATTTGTTTATAAAAGTAGAAAATTTTATTTATGTAAGAGTTTCAAGGTTAC